>NC_064847.1:15034837-15334837 GCF_024166365.1 Elephas maximus indicus
ATTGGAATGTGAAAGTTGGAAACAAAGAAGAAGGATTGCTAGTTGGAAAATATGGTCTTGGTGATAAGAATGATTCCAGAGATCACATGATAGAGTTTTGCAAGATCAATTACTTCTTCATTGCAAATACCTTTTTCAACAACATAAACAGTGACCATACACACGGACCTCACTAGCTGGAAAACAGGAATCAAACTGACAACATTTGTGGAAAGAGATGATGGAGAAGCTCGATATCATCAGTCAGAACAAAGGCCAGGGGCCAACCGTGAGACAGACAGTAATTGCTCATATGTAAGTACAAGTTGAGCCAAGAGAAAATTAGAGCAAGTCCATGCAAGCCAAAATACAACCTTGAGTATATTCCACCTGAATTTAGAGACTATCTAAAGAATAGATTTGACACATTGAACACTAATGACCACAGACCAGACAGAGTTGTGGGAAGACATCAAAGACATCATAGATGAAGAAGGCACAAAGAAGAGACTCCGAAACTTGCTCTTGAAAGTACAGTAGCTAAAGCAAATATAAGAAATGATGAAGTAAAACAGCCAAACATAAGATTTCAAAGGGCTACTCAAGAAGATAAAGTAAAGTATTATAATGAAGTGTACAAAGACCTGAGTTAGAAAACCAAAAGGGAAGAAGAGAATTGGCATTTCTCAAGCTGAAAGGACTAAAGAAAAAATTCAAGCCTCGAGTCGCACTATTGAAGGGTTTAATGGCAAAAATATTGAACAACACAGGAAGCATCAGAAGTGAAGGAAGGAACATACAGAGTCACTGTACCAAAAAGAATTGATTGATGTTCATTCATTTCAGGAGGCAGCATATGATCAAGGACTGATGGTACTGAAGGAATAAGTCCAAGCTACACTGAAAGGAATGATAAAAACACTAGGTTTCAGGAATTGACAAAATACAATTGAGACGTTTCTACAAACGGATGCAGCTCTGGAGGTGCTCACTTTTTTATGTCAAGAAAATTGGAAGACAGTTTACTAGCCAACTGACTGGAAGAGATCCATAGTTGTCCTCATTCCAAAGAAAGATGATCCAACCAAATGCAGGAATTATCAAACAATATCATTAATATCACACTCAAGTAAAATTTGGTGAAGATTATTCAAAAGCAGTTGCAGCAGTACATCAACAGGAAACTACCAAAAATTCAAGGTGAATTCAGATGAGGACAAGAGATACCATTACTGATGTCAGATGTATCTTGGATGAAAGCAGAGAATACTAGAAAGAAGCTTACCTGTGTTTTGTTGACTATGCAAATTAATTCAACTGTGTGAATCATAGCAAATTATGAATAACATTGAGAAGAATGGAAACTCCTGAAGACTTAATTGTGCTCATGCAGAACCTGTACATAGACCTTTGAACAGGACAAGGGGGTACTGTGTGGTTTAAACTGAGGGAACGAGCATAGTAGGGTTGTATCCTCTCACTATATCTATTAAATCTGTAGGCTTGGAAAATAATCTGAGAAGCTGGACTATATGAAGAAGAATGGGGCATAAGGATTGGAGGAAGACTCTTTAACAACCTGTGTTATGCAGATGACACAACCTTGCTTACTGAAAGCAAAGAGGCCTTGAAGCACTTACTAATGAAGATCAAAGACCACAGCCTTCAGTATGGATTACACCTCAACATAAAGAAAACAAAAATCCTCACAACTGAACCAGTAAGAAACATCACAATAAATGGGCAAAATATTGAAATTGTCAATGATTTCATTTTACTTGGATCCACAATCAATGCCCATGGAATCAGCAGTCAAGAAATCAAATGACATATGGCAATGTGCAAATCTGCTGCAAAAGACCTCTTTAAAGTGTTCAAAAGCAAAGATGTCACTTTGAGGACTAAAAGAAGACCAAAGAAGAATGAATTATGGTGTTGGGGAAGAATATTGAATATACCACAGACTGCCAGAAGAATGAACAAGTCTGTATTAGAAGAAGGGCAGCCAGAATGTTCCTTAGAAGCAATGATGGCAAGACTTCATCTTATGCACTTTTGACATGTTTTCGGGAGGGACAACTCCCTGGAGAAGGATATCATGCTTGGTAAAGTAGAAGCTCATTGAAAAGGAGGAATACCCTCAACCAGATGGATTGGCACAATGGCTGCAACAATGGGTTCAGACATAGCAATGATTGAGAGAATGCTGCAGGATGGGGCAGTGTTCCATTTTGTTGTACATAGTGTTGCTATCAACTGGAACTGACCCAACCACGACTTATAGCAACAGCAAGATGAAATCAGATATAAATCTATTGTGACACCATCTTTTTGTTAGATTTTTGGCTACATATTTATGTTACATTTTCAAGTGTTTAAAAAACCCTGAAAATCAGCAAAATCACAATCTACAAAGATTTGGATGGATCGAGAGAAGAGATATACTTAGGATAGACTATTTAGTTGTTAAGTGGGAGATAACTTTAAAACTAATGCATTAATGAACGTTTTTGTCTTGGGAGGACTTGTGCTTTCTAATCTACAAAGGCTTAAATAGCAGATACTCAGAAAACAGGAAATAATTGTATTTATGACTGGTCAGGCAAAAGGCAGAGCATTGTTTTAAATGACATCCACAGTACTAAATTATAAAAGAATTTGAATAACAGTAGAGATTTTTAGGAAATAATTGTGAAAAGTCATCGCCTGAGCCTATTTTCTGCCTGAGCTAGTCTTAGCATATATCCTAGAATAACCAGTTTAAGTAATATCAGAAGTGGCTTTGAAATGAATCCGAAAAATTAAATACTGAAAATACCTCATCTATGTTTAGAAATTTCTGTCCAAAATCTCCATTAAAACCTATTTTAAAAGTTTGTTACATTTTCATCAGTACATTTTTTTTTTTTCAGGTTGACTCTTACGAATTAGTTTTTCTTCAATTTTAAGAATGAAGGCTGTTTTTTGTGGAAAACAGCCTTTTCTTTACTGAATAATTTTTTTATCATCTCTTTTTGAACTTAAATAATCAAAATGTCTTTAACTTTTACACATTGGTAATGTTTCACCTTTTGTTATCCACATTTCAGATATAAAAAATAAAAAAATCAGATCTTTGTGTATATGGTGATACCTTATATATCTGACATCTATGTATCTGATGTTTTAATTAATAACAAAGCTTTATTATTATGACTCTAAATATTAACCAGTATTATTCCATGATTAAGGGGGGGAAAAAACCTATTTTTTTCACTGATGGAAAAATTGCCCATTTAGAAATTTTTGTTTAAAAGGCTGAAAATTAAACCTTTCATTTTTCCATTTATTCTATTCCTTTTTGGAGTGTAAAGTTCTTAAGGGCATAATCTAAATTATAATGCAACTGTATTTCTTTTCCTCATAGATGAGCTATTTACAAGGTAAACAAAATGCATCTATAAGTAAAACTGTGATATCAATGTAAATTTGACTTTCCAAAAGAGAGCTTTACGTTTTAATTTATACAGTTAAAAAAAACAAGCAAACAAAACAAAACAAAAAAGGAACATGCAGTGGATCCTGGAGTTGACTAAGGGAATACAGCCTAATCCTGAGAAGTCAAGCTAGCGACTACTGAGTATACAGGTAGTCCCTGAATTAGCACGGGGCTCCGTTTCAATCATTCCATCATAGGTCAGTTCTGACACAAGTCAAATACCTCATTTTTTAATTTTTATTTTTTATTGTGATTGCCTTTTATTATCAGTATCTTTGTAAATCTAATCTTTTTGCCTTTGGCGGTTGGAAACACTACATATAAACTTGCAGTAATATTTTGACACACACATAAAAATACACAAGTCATAAACAAAAAAGGTAGTTGTAAGCGCAGTTCATGGTAACTCAAATCGTAAGTCGGGGACTACCTGTTTAGCTCATCTTTGTTAGGAACTCTAACTCAGTTTGATATATTAGTGCAATAACTGCACAAGAAAATCGGAAATCAAATTATTTAATACTACATAAATTAAATAAAGCATTTATGGAAAGAAGAGCTTCACTGTAGAATCATCTCTGTGCACACACAATTTATTTTTTATTACTACTTCATTAAGAATCTACTTGAAGGCAGTGGGCTTGGTGTTTTGGTCCATGGATAAAAATTTTGGAGAGGCAAGTTGTCATGGTAACTGGCCTGTGTTTTCTGGCTGAACTTGAGAGTAAAAAATAAGTATTTAAGAGAAAGAGAAACAAACGAAACCTACACTTTTTATTCACACTCAAAGGCATGCATCACCGTATTTATCCCAGAATTCTCTTGTGAGATTTCTTGAAGGATATTCTATACCAAAGGAATACATGGGATGTCGAACTTCTGGCTTATATAAAAGTAGCAGGTGATACTCTGTGGAGAGTTGAGGAATAAGTTTGTTATGGGGTGAGCCTTTACATTTGATAAGGGAAACGTGAACTTGGAACATATAAATGGAGTTAACATTCCTTTGGCTTCAGTGGAATTCTCAGTGACGGGATATGGCTTTCGAAGTCAATGTACGGGTAAAGTTTGAATTTTACTGCGATTATTTCATTTGACTTGAAGTATCAGCAGAGTAGACCACTATGGTGAACACCATTTTTGTTACAGCTAACACATTTTGATTTATCCTTAATGTCAATTTTCGATTTTGTGAAGTTCAAGTGTTCTAGGAATTTGCTACTGTTAGATGCCGTCATGTCAGCACCAACTCAGGGCAACCTTATGTACAATGGAATGAATCTACACCCCTGTGATTAATAAAACTATGTTAATGACATTTATTTAAGAACAACAACAACAACAAAAAAAAAACCCCTAGGAAACATTTTTAGAATGTCACAAAGAGTTTTTCATTGTCTCTCTGTTTTACTTCTTCCTCTGTCCTCAATTTTTCCTAAATTATGTGATGCTCTCTTTCCCTTGTTCTTTCTTTTTCCTCATATTCCATATTCATGTTCTTTAGAGAGCTCATTTATATTCATGACTGTATACAAGATTTCTAAACGTATTTCTCCATATCTTCATACCAAATACCCACTACCATTGAGTCGATTTTGACTCATAGCAACCCTATAGGACAGAATAGAACTGCTCCATAGAGTTTCCAAGGAGCCACTGGTGGATTCAAACTACCAACCTCTTGGTTAGCAGCTGTAGCACTTAACCACTATGCCACCAGGGTTTCCCTGTATCTCCATAACCACTCCTAATTCAAGCTCTAATCCAAAACTTCAAATAATCGAAAATAAATTCCTAATTGAACTTTTTTTTCACATGAAATGCAACATGTTCAAGCAGAAATCTATCTCAACTTTTTCTGTTAATCTCCTACTTTTTTTTCTAATTCATAATGTAGAACATTCAATTCTTCCGATTGAGAGAAACTTTGGTAGAACCGTCTTTATGCTTAATTCTTCCCATTAGTTAGCAAATCTCTTGAAGACTTCAAAAAGTTTCTTTTGTTTTTCTCATTATTGCCTCAGCTCTTCGAACTTCTCATAAATTTAGGATTAAATTAGGTATCTACATGGATTTCTTTTCCACAGACTTCTTCCTCTTCAAATAAAACTTTGGCTTTTATTCCACAGTCACCTGAGCAGATTCTGCAGTCCTTTCTAGTGGCAAGCCACTAGATATGACTTAAGAAGGTAGAGTTTCATTGAAAATTCTTTTACTGTTTCTAATATGGTTATTTACTATTTCCTTCCCTTCATTCTGTACTTTTTATATGTAATCTAATTTTATTTTTCTTAGAGTTTCATCAGAGTGTGAATAGGTTATAAAATTTGTCAAAATACAGGCAGCCATCTATTTTTTTCTACAATTTATTTAATTGAAATCATTATCATGGATTTTTCTAAGACATATTTGTCTGATACAAATTTTCCATTTTTCTTCCAAATTTTCTTGCATGCTATTTTTAAGAAGTGTTTATTTGAGAATATATTGTTAATCTTGACATTTGTGGACCTCAATTTTGGGAATTTCTTTATCTTGCTATGTGAATTTAATCTATTTGCATTTGTTTTAATAGTTTTGATATTGAGAGCTATTTTTTGCTCTCTTGTTATGCTTTATATATGTTGTTGTTAGGTACCATTGAGTCAGTTCTAACTCATAGCGACACTATGTACAACAAAATAAAACACTGCCCAGCCCTGAGCCATCCTCACAATTGTCGTGCTTGAGCCCATTGTTAGAGCCACTGGTGTCAATGCATCTGGTTTAGGGTCTTTCTCTTTTTCACTGACCCTCTGCTTTACAGAGCATGATGTCCTTCAGAGACTGGTGGGGAAAAAAAAAAAAAAAACAAGCAGAAAAAAATAAAAGGAATAGAAATAAAGTATTGTACATATATATGCTTTATGTGTATATACAAGTGTATATATATACAATATGTTATTTTTATTTCTTTTGTTTTTCATCTTTCCCATATTTCATTAGGTGAATAGAAATTTTTAGTTCTGGCTTTTAAGTTATTCACTCTATATTTATGTTTTGGTTGTTATCCTTAACTAATGAAGACTCATACTTGTCTTTGTTTTTCTCATCAATTTCTAATGAAAAATTTCCTTCCCTTTGGATTCTCCCTGCATATCTCCTCTCTACGACTTTTTTTCTCCTCACTAATAATTTATATAATAATTTATATCACCCAAGATTTTAAATCCAAGTCATGTGTATATAATTTTGGGTTTGTGTGGGGCACTTGCTTACTTAAATAAAACGCATTATTCCAATTTATTTATTTACCCTCTATATAGCTCTTCCCTTATTCACTTTCTTCTTCGTGCTAACTTAGTTTGCTGTTTATATATGCTTATCATCTTTAATTGAATTATTACATTCAACAAATAACTCCTCCACTAGTCCTTGAAATCCTTGAAACAGAGACTTTTGTGCAGTATTTATTGCTACATCACCCAGTATAGTACAAGGCATATATCAGATATTTGATAAAACCCAGTGCCATCAAGTCAATTACGACTCATAGGGACCCTATAGGACAGAGTAGAACTGCCCCACAGAATTCCCAAGGAGCGCCTGATGTATTTGAACTGCCGCCTTCTTGGTTAGCGCTTGGTTAGCACTTAACCACTATGCCACCAGGGTTTCCAGATATTTGATAGATTTTTTAAATTGATGAATAAAGGAATTTATATTTCCCAGGCTACTTAGAAGAGTCCTCACCACTGACATACATATATTGAATGTTTATTAACTTTCAGTAAGTTCATTTGATCATCACAGGCCATTGAGACTTTTGCTTTTAAATCATGTTTCTCTCCCTCTTGTTTTCCATATCTCTCACCTCCATTTGCCTTGTTTTCTCCCTCTGCAGTCACGATTCATTCAGCAGTAGACAATGGACCCTTTACAGCTCCTGAGTATTTTTAGAAACTACTCTCTTGTTCATTTTTACTCAAACTCATTAATTTGTCCTTTTAAGGCCATTATGTAAAAAATTATCCAAAATAATTCGATTAACAAGAATTTTTCTTTAGTAACTTCTACTTTGACAGGATTTTCTTAATGTCTGCTGATGGTGTTTAGTAAACATTGTCTGTATTGTGGGCTAAAATAATCTCTAATAAGAGGTTAGGGGATGTTTAATGTTTCTGAAATAATAAACGGCCAGTTGAGTTAATCCCATTATTCCTGAAAGAGGAATTAGGGGTAGAGGCAAGAAGCTCCATTTTTCCACTTTGAGTTTTATATTGATTTGGAAACGTTCTTGGTAAGGCAGAAATATGCAAAATCTTGTTATGTCAGCCCTGTGTCTTGCAAAATAACCCCAGTGATCTTCCCTTATTCCATAAAAGAAGTCCAGTGACTCAGCTATCCCTCAGGCATGTAATTCTTCTCATCTTTCTTTAATAACTAACATTCACATAATAACAGATTTCTTTCACTACTCCCACTTTCTCATCACCCACTTTATGTATTTATTTTTTTTAACTCTTTGGAATCTAACTTTGACCCTCATCATTTTAATCAAATTTTTCTTTGATTGTCATAATAGCAATGACTGTTTTTTTAATGATTGTTTTTAAAACTTTTTTTTCAGCATTTGCTCCTATTAAACACTCTCCTTGAATTCCTCTTCTCTTTTGAGAATGAATAATACTGCCTTTAATTTGCCCTCTATGACAACCCCTGATCTGGAATTTCTTTGAAAAACCCCAAATACAGGCATTTCTTAAGGGTGTGTCCTTGTTTTTCTTCTCCGTATTTTGACTTTAAATTAATGCCTTTGATTCTTTGAAGCATTCAGTACGTGTCTCTTAAAGTGTTTCTCTATTTCAAACATCTTCCTTTGGCTTTAGACATTAGTGTCCAAAAAGTCTGAAACACATTAAATTGGATTTACCAATATGCGTTTCATCAGGTACTTCTCGTCGTATGTTCTCTTTTTCTGATAAAGCTCCCATTTATCTAAGCTCTTCAGCCCTGATTCATTGGTGCCTGCAGCTTTCACATCCAATTTGTATCAACCTCTATTGTTTGCATATTTCACATCACTCCTTTTTGTCCCTACTTTCTATTCTTTTTGCTGGAATATTACGAAATCTTCTCAAATAATCTTGGTTCATTTGGCAGAAATACTCTTCTGAGGCAAGTCATTATTAGTTGTTGTTGAACTTGCTCCAACTCATGGCCATCGCACCTAGCACAGAATGAAACATTGCCCTTCCTGCACAAGTTTCATGGTCGTTGGTATGTCTGAGTCCATTGTCGTGGCCATTGTGTAGTCCCTTCCAGCCCAGGGGGTTCATCTTCCAGCATTGTATCAGACAATACTCTGCTGTGACCCATAAGGCCTTCGCGGACTAACCTTCATAAGTAGATCACCAGTCCCTTCTTCCTAGTCTGTCTTAGTGTGGAAACTCTGCTGAAATACCGGTGGCATAGCTTCCAGCATCATAGCTACACACCAGCCACCACGGTACAGAAACTGATTGGTGGTGGTCTGTAATATTAACGAAGTCATTTTCTTGCACCTAAATCTTGAACAGCTCCTTACTATTGAATAATGTCCAACATCCAGTGCTTATTAACTAGTGTACCAGTCTTGTCTTAGACTGTTTTGCACATATTTTTTTCTCTATTTCCTACCATTTACCTAGTTGCAACAAAGATAAAGAATACGGCTGTTCTCAAAATGCCTTTCTTTATGTACAGTTCAGAAATCTGCGCTGCTATGAATCTTCCGTTGCCCCTCCTATTTAATATTGCTAAGTACCCGCCTAACTAAAACGATATTATTTTCCCCTCACTTATTTTAGTTCTTTATTTATATGTATGCTTGACATTTAAGAACTACTTACAAAACTAACGCATTAAATTTAACAAGAAACGGTTATTATCAAACAAATTGATGTTTCTACTTATTTTAAAGAGAAACCAAATATAGGGAATGGTGGCACTTCCCACGAGGCAGGCACGCCATCTAGTGGCAGCATCATACTGCATATCTTGCCTCAGACCCGGAAGTGACCAACCAAAAAGCAAATCCCTCCCCTTTGCTGTCAAGTGGATTCGGACTCAGAGCCACTCTATACCCTCAAATTTTCCCCAAGGAACACTTCAAAACAGGCTTTTTTCCCCTGGTACAATAGATACAGGGCTACAAGAAAAAAAATGGTGCATAATTCTGACTTTTTAAATGGGATTAAACACTACAAAGCAATTAATTTATGGTTGATGACACAAATTCAGAGAAACTGAAGGTTCTAAAGGTTTCATTTGTGTTAACATTAACAATAATGTATCTGGATGCACTTTGGAAGAATAAGTGTAAAGGATGCCTGCAAGCTTGCATAAGTTTCTGATAAAATGTGAGAAATTCTTTTCTCTCTTGAGTTAACATGCATAACATACCCAGCAGAGTACACGCTGAACAAACAGTAGTTAAGGGGCTGTAGGAAGGTATGGCAGATCACACCTTTGGAGCCAGAGAGTTGGTTTGTTAAAATCACCTCTATAAATTGGAACACAGTGGTCAAATCACCTAAAATGACCATTTTTATATGTGAAAACATGGAAATAACTATATCTTTGTGGTGAGAATAAGACGAAAATTTTTTAGTCTATAGCAGCTACTCAATAAATAAAGTTTGTTTTTAATGATTATTATCTTTTTACTTTTGATGGTTTGTATGGAGACATATACCTGTTTTCAGACTTAAAAATTGTTGTTTCTATACCTTTTATTTGTTTCTTTATGATAGTATAGAGTACATGTTTTGATAGATATCATTCCTTTCAATACCTGGTGAAATACATGCCTATTTGGTGAAAATCTAACCAAAACAATTAGAAAATAAATTATCCATACAAGCCATTAAAAGCTCATATAAACTATATTTTTCAAAGTATTCAGAGAAAGTTAAGTTGTTCATACTTACAGCTTTCCAATTGCATTATACATGTTTGAACATCCATTGGAAAATTTTGGGGATCCATTGGACAGGACAGTGTTAATGTCAATCTGAAAGAATTCAAAATAACTCTTTTTAAAGGAAATTCATGGCAAATATTAATAATCTATTGTTAAGGTAGGAGTCCCTGAATGGTGCCAACAGTTAACCTGCTTGACTGTTAGCCAAAAGCTTGGAGATTCGAATTCATTCAGAGGCACCACAGAAGAAAGTTCTAGCAATATACTTTTGAAACATCAGCCATTGAAAACCCTGTGGAGCAGAGTTCTACTTTGACACATAGGGGTTCATCATGAGTCAGAACGGACTTAAGAGCAACTGGTGATGGTGGTGAATTGTTCAAAGCACAACTGAAAAACAATATTGCTTGGTAACTACTAACATCTATTCATATAAAAATCTCCAGTCTGGGTACATTATTTATCATAAAACAGGCCATCCCTTTATACATAAATCTTTTTTTTTTTTTTTTTGAAGAGGGGATACATACAGCTGTATGTATCAACAACCAAGTAGACACATTTATTGATTTATTGAAGGCTGTACGCATCTAAAAGAATCTACACTTTGAGAAGACACACCCAAAAGAGAAATTTGGATTGGATTCTACAAAATTGATACCAAATGCAAAAATGCACATTTTCTCCCAAAATCACATGGATGGTGGCTAAAAGGGATGACGGTTTCAGCAGAATTTGAGTTCTGAGCTTGGAAAAGCAGAATGCAGAAAAGCAACCTTGAGTAACAAATTTCAGCCATCGTCGTAACTATACTGAACAAATTGTTAGTGAATAATACATAAATAATATGCTAAGTCCAGAAGACTTGTGTATTCTAATTATTACAGTGAGGATTCATGTTTTGGACTTCAGTATTTCATCAGATCTCAGGACAGTCAAGAACTATCTAGACCATCACCAAGCAAACTTTTGATTTGGTCTTACACAAAGTAGGATAACCTGGATGGTAGATACTAACATTTACCCATTGGAAAAGCTTTGTAAAAATTCCTTCCAGAAAGTATTAATACAACGGCGTTCCAGTTTATGCATCACTTGTGTATTTGTTGTTGATGTTGGAAAAGTATATTATCCTGAATCTCTTCAGGGATTATCAAAAACATGAAATTCTTGAGACCTGAGAAGGAGAGACTCGGACTCAAACAAACCCAAGCTTATTCAAACAAACTCTTTTGTGAGAACTCTCTGGCCAGCCTCTTTTATTGGAGGAATTCCCGTTGAAATTAAGAATAGGAGTCGGTAACTAGATCCCTGATAACAAGCTCCCTAGATGGATAAATCAACCTAAGCTTTGTGATCACAGACAAGTTACTTTACCTCACTACAGTCTTCTCATTTCTAAAATGAAGGAAATAATAGTACCTAACCCCAGAGAGTGATTGACAGCAATACATGACTTAAAGACCTTACACAAGTGTTTGGCATACAATAAACACTAAAATATTAGTTATTAATCATTATTAATATATTCTATACCCCCACTCATATGAAATTTCCTATTACTGTCCCCTTCCTCCTTCCCAGTTTTACAAAGTTGGCACAAAAATGACTGACTGTATCACATGTAGAAAACATTTCAACTTTAAAAAGTAACCAGCAGCTGTACAAAATGTAACCAGACTCTTCAAAATGGCATTTATATGTAGACAATAGTTATAAAGTTATAATGGTATGTGCCATAATACTCTTTGTGAGTTAGGTAAAATGAACATAATTTGGGAGGCGTAGACACATGAAGCTGTTGAATTTTTAAAGAAGGCTTTCAGGAGGATCGTTTGGAAGCTTTTTCAAGTCAGAGTTCATAATACCCTAAAATAGTTCATAGAGTTCACTCTTCAAAAGTCTTTTTTTTCTTTTTCTGTTTTATGGCTCAGACAGGTTAAAACCTGTCTTAAGTAGGTGTCTGTAAAAGTAGGTGGACACGATGTTCTCGGCTTCATCAGAGGGTTTAGTAGCAGTGAATGCTCCAGTACATTTTGAACTTACACACATTCATTTTCCAAACATCCAATGCTCTCTGGCCAGCCAGTTTCAAATGTTGGCTTGGAGCATCAATGCTGTGACCTTTTGGGTAGAAGTAAATAGCGTCCTGAGAATCTTCCAGCCACTCACCATGTTTGTAATGTCCAATTCACATCCTGGCTATTTTTCTGACATAAAATGAGAGACATTACATAATTAAAAAAAAAAAAAGTGCTTGAAAGGAATTATTTGGCAAAGAAAAGCACTGTTTGTAGAACTTCTGTCATAAATCATATCCTGGAAAATCTACTTACTGACTTTTCTTTCTTTTTTGATTAAGGTACAAAACAAAGACTTCTTTAATCTCATAGTGATGAAAAATATGTGCCAACTTGGGGGATGTTATGCTGAATTTCCTTATCAAAACATTACATAAAAATTAAAGACATGTCTAGAGAACATCAAAAGAAACCTCAATCAAGTGACAACTAATCACCATCTACTGTTTTAGAAATGAATGTCTACTTGTGTAAGAAAGGACGCTAAGTCCTCTTTCTGAGACAAGACACACAAACAGGCTACGGCATTTTTTATTTGCCCCATAAGAAGTCTTGGTTTGATGAAGTAGTAATGTTTGAAAAGCTGCCAAGCTGCCTATCATATCTGACCTCCTTAAACTTAGTATATTACCTATTTTTTGAGCAAACGTTGCCTAGAGCCTGGTGTCTATCCCAATCACTAATTGAAGAACTTAAAAAAAAGTTGTCTGACTTTATTTTAGTGTCTTTATGAAAATCAGAAGTATTTATATTATTTCCTAATATTTCTAAACTTAGTATCACAAAGACAATTGCCTCTTGGTTTACTGTGCTAGATACTATTCTAAATTATACATATATATATTTAAATACGTATTATATATGTTTAAATACACAGTTAAATATTTATACTTATTTAATTTATTTCTAAAAATATTGTAAGATAGGTAACTCTGGGGTGGTTGGTCTAAATTCAGTGCACCAGTAGAAGTTCTGTAATAGTTGGAGTCTACTCAAAGGCAGTAACAACTACTATTTTCAGAATTGAGTTAACTTTGCTGCCCTGGACAAAGAGAACATTTGCTTATAGCTTGCTATAAAAGCACTGGAATTCCCAAGCTCAGTGTTCCACAACTGTGACATAAACAGGCTTTGTGTGTTATATTCACCTGGGACCAACGTAGTATGCCGAGGGGCCTTGAGAGCAAGGAAGAGCTTTGTCAAATATGCTGACACTCCTGCTGCTTGCTTTTCGTGAACAATCAGATAGATCCTTTGTTTCTGACCCAGGAGTCTTGTGCCTTCTTTCAGCACCCATAAAACAGTAACAAGCCATTTATTAGCTTAAAAGTAGAGCAAAATCAAATCCCAAACCTGGTGATCTCAAGTCATGTGTATTGCTCTGAAGCCCTCATTTGAAAAATCCTTTATTTAAAAATTATCAGTATAATGCACCCATAGGATTTAAAGGTTCAAAGAGTTCTATAAAGCATATAAAAAACAGTTGTACCTTTGCCCTCCCCATCCCTAAGTCCAGAGGCAGCCTTTCTATAGCTATTTTTCTGTCATTTACATTCATGTATCTAAATCGATGTTTTTTTTTTTTCCTTCAATTTTGACGGCTTATTAATTTCCTGCAAGGGATTTACTTCCCTTTATACCACTCCTCTGTGTACATTTAACTCTCCACCAATCTACCAAGTTTAGTTATATAGAAATCTATGCCTAAACAATCTTCAGTATTAACACGTTATGAATACGTAAGTATTGGCCATGGTTAAACGTAGCAGCTTGCTATCATTACAGCTCTTGTGTAATATTTTCTTTTTCCTGGGGTTAATAATTGTCTCATTTTAACAACGACTTCAGTATCTGTATCCCTATTATTACTTCACAGTTAACAAATTCTCCATCACACATGTATTCTGTTTCTTGCTTGGTGGGAGCAGTTTAGGTCTGGCTTCCAGCATTTTAGGGAGGTTAAGGGTATCATTATTCACTATGCAAACCTCTTGGAGTCCTCATTTTCTTGGTATGATGTCTAATGACAGACCCAGTTGCACAAGGAACCCTGACTTCTGAAGCCCTTGGCACAACCTCTGTGAGGGTTTCTGCCCTCCTCCTGCTTTCTGCCCAAGTCTGAACGGGAGGTGAGGAAATCAGTATCTGGGGGTTCACTGTGGCTCCTACAAGCATTAAATCAATTCTTTTTCTTTTAGCTCTTTTCTAGGCTGCCATTTCTGAAGTCTAAGCTACCTCAAATTTCTAAATGTTAAGGAAATTAATCATTTACTTTCTTGTCGGGTTCCTTCAGTAAGGCTTAGGTTCCATCTATCTCAGCCTACTAAGTCAGTTTTCACCCATGCATTCATTTTCAAGCTTCCTAAGATATGTCATCATTACTCATGCGTTAGTTTTAGCTTCCTATATTAATGCCATTTTTAACCCTATAATCACTTTATTTCTTATTTTATGGGGTTTGAGGAGAAAGTACAGGTAAATACATAAGTTCAGTGGGTCACATTTGCCGGGACAGTCTGCTTTTAACAGGCCTAAAAACCAGATCTTTCCAGAACCATCACAGTTGCTCTGTTTGTAAATTGAAAGAGATTTTCTTCTAACACAAATTTTGTTCACAAAGAAACCATTTGATTCAAAGATTTCAAAGTCCTGTGAAATGTCCAAAAACAACTCACAGAAAATAAATCTCTTCTTTGATCATGTCAGCCAGGATACAGCAAACAAAAATTAGGAGCAGAGTACACTGAGAAACAGCACCTGTTTCATCAGACTTTGTACTGAAAGAAAACAGATGCATTTCTGAATTATTCCATATTTTTAATCAAAGTAATATAAGAATTGGGAGCATTTCTTAATTGATGATGCCATTTATAAGAGATGTAACTTCGGTTTTATTCCTCCCTTCAAGACAGAAAACCCCTGAGCATTTCCAAAGGCCATAGTAACAAGGTCTCATGAATCTTATGTAAATTATTTAGCTTTTACATGTACTAATTAACTTTTAGGATTCTCTGTTATGATGCATTAGGACTGAAACTAGTCAGTGTTTCAGTATAGTTGTCATCTCCAACTTATGCAATCTTTTAATTAAGTAGTGTACCTTGCGGTAGTAGGGAGGGGGGTGGAGAGTTTATTGCTTATTAAGAAACAGCTTCTGTTTATGCTGATTGAAAATTTGTATAGATTCAGGGTAATGGTTGCACAGTCGATTAATGTCATTGATGTCAATAAGTTGGACGCCTGTAAAAAGATGAACTGGTAAATGTGTGATAGATATTAAAAAAAAAAAAAAAAAGCTGCCAAGGCTGCTTATGTACAACTAAATACCTCACTGAATTTGGTTTCTCAATTTGGGAGTTTAAAGTCATGGTTTCATGGGATATCCCAGTTAATTGACCTGCTGCTACTCAAAACCTGTCTGAAGTGACATGGTAATTTATAGTACGATTAAAATAACAAAACATCGTTCTTAAAGGAAATTTTCAAATTAGCAGGAAAGAAATAGAAAAAAAATTTTTTTGCACCCTGTCATTGATTCCAATACCTAATATGAATCCACAACACAGATGTGTCAAGTATCATGACCTCAGGTTAAAGGCCTCTGCTACCTAAGTATGTGTTTTTAATTCATATGTAAGACCTCATACTGATTCTGAAATATTCAAACAGTACGAATATATATGATAAAAGTTAGTTTCCATTTATTTCTGTCCAAATTCTACTCCTCATTCCGTAGTTAATCACTCTGAAAGTATTGTGCACCCTTTTAAACTTATTGTATAGATTTACATATATGTGTATTTTTACAAACCCAATTATGTTTACGAATATAGTCATATATACATTCTGTGAAATAGGATGTTATGTGATTTGGACATTGTACACACACCTTATTATATATTTAGCCAAACTGTATGGGATATCTTATGTTTCACTTCTAAATCAATACTTCTTTGCTCTTGTTGCTGCTGTCACTAACACTGGCTTTGCTGAATTTGGGAGCCAAGATATACTTTATGGATGTATTTTTGAAAGAAAATTAAACAGAGATAGAACTCTAGAAAATTCAAGTGATTCGAGATACATGTGATTGGATGCTGCTACCTATAAGTGGAAGCTGTTATTCAGTAAACTTTTTATTTGCAAATAAGGAAGGTTTCACTTCCGTAGAGACAATCCCAACTCATAGTGATACCATAGGGTTTCCAAGACTGTAAATCTCTGTGGAAGCAGACTGCCACATCTTTCTCTCACAGGGTCGCTGGTGGTTTTGAACTGCCAGCCTTTCAGTTTGCAGCCACTTGCTTTATTCACTGCACCACGAGGGCTCCTTAACCAAACCTGTTGCCATCCAGTCATTGTGTGATTGACTTATTTCACTCAGCGTAGTGTCTTCTAGTCCCATCCATATCATAGCATGTATCAAGACTTCATTTCTCCTACAGGCTGAGTAGTATTCTATTGTATGTATGTAGGACATTTAGTTTATCCATTTATTAGTTTATCCATTTATCTGTTGATGGGCATTTTGGTTGTTTTCACCTTTTGGCGAACATGAATAGTGCTGCAATGAACATTGGTGTATAAGTCGCTGTTTACGTGTCTGCTTTCAAGTCTTTTTGGTATATACCTAGGAGTAGAATTGCTGGGTCATATGCTAGTTTTATTTTTACTTTTTTGAGGAGTTTAATTTGTATACGATGTGAAGTTACTAACTTAAGAAAAAGAATAGCTGATTTTTCTAACACAGTTAATTGAACGTTGAATACATTCTCTTAGTTTCTATTATCTCATTTATTGCATACTATATTGATGTAAATGCATGGGTATATATCTGAAATCTCAGTCTTAAACAAATAATGCACCATGACCATAAAAATACCCAATTAAGCTATATTAAAATTACTTAGAGAAAGTATACGTTTATGCTTTTTTAAACATTTTACTTTAAAATATTTGTATATTCACATGTAGTTGTAACAGACAATACAGAGAGATCTTGCATACCATTTGCTCAGTTTCACTCAATTGCGGCATCTTTCAAAACTATAGTACAATATTACAAGAATACTGATATTGCTATAATCAAGATACAGAATATTTCCATGACCAAAAAGAAACTTGTGGCCCTGTGATAGCCATACCCACTTGACTTGCAATTGCTTTCCCTATTTAACCTTAGGAAACCACTAATCTGTTCTGCACTTCTATAATTTTGTCGTTTCAAGAAGATTATATAAATGGAATCACGTAGTATGCAGCCATTGGCTTTTTCAGACAATATAATTTTCTAGAGATTCATCTAGGTTAATTCCTTTTTATTGTTGAGGACTGTACCATAGTATGGATGCATTACAGGTTATTTTACCTTTCACCTACTGAAAGACATCTGAGAATTTTCATTTTTTGGCTGTTACAAATGAAGCCTCTATAAAGAGTCACATACAGTTTTTTTGTGTGAACACAAGTCTTCATTTCTCTAGTATAAATTTCCAGCTGTGCAATAACTGCTCTTTCCTAATGGCTAATGCTGTTGAATGTTTTTCATGTGCTTATCAGTCATCTGCCCTATAGTGTTTCCAAGGGGCAGGTGGTGAATTTGAACTGCCAGCCTTTTGGTTAGCAGTCGTAACTCACTGTAGCTGTTAACCGCTGAGCCACCAGGGCTCCGTTGAGTCGGAATCCACTCTACAGCAATGGGTTTGGTTTGGTTTTGGTTTTTATCAGTCGTCTGTATATCTTCTTCAGGGAAATGTCTCATGTCTTTTGCCCATTTTCTACTTGGAATTTCTGTTATTTTACTACTGAGTTTTGAGAGTTCTTTATAATCTAGACACTTGTCCTTTGTTGAGTACGTGGTTTGAAAATATTTTCTTCCACTCTGTAGCTTGTATTTTCATCTTCTTAACAGGGTCTTTTGTTAAGTAAAGTTTTTAATTTTGATGAAGTCCCATTTATCAATTTCCTGTTCTATGGATGATTCTTTAGTTGTCAACTTCAAGAACTAACTCATTGCATAGCCACAGATTTCAGAGGTTTTCTACATTTTTTTCTAAAAGTTTTATATTTTTACATGTTTTACATTAATGTAATGTCTTTGATTAGTTCTGAGTTGATTTTTGGAAAGGTGTAAGATTTAGGTTAAAAAAAAAAAAAAAAGTAACCAGCAGCTGTCCAATTTCTCCAGAACCATTTGTTAAAAGACCGCTTTCCCTTCATTGAACTACTTTTGCACATTTATCAAATATCAGTTGGGCATATTTGTGTGAGTATGTTTCTGCATATTTGATCTAAGAGTCTATGCCTCCCCAATACCATACATGCTTGATTACTGTAGCTATACAACAAGTCTTGAAATAGGTAAGAGTGTGTTTCTCAGCATTTTATTATTGTTTTTCAAATTTGTTTATACTATTTAAGTTCCTGGGCTTTCCATTTCCATTTTACAATACTCTTATCTTTAGCTACAAAATATCTTGCTGGAATTTTGACAGAAATTGTGTTAAATGTGTATATCAATTTGTGGAGATTGAGTCTTCAGTCTATGGATATGCTGTGTTTCTTCATTTCTTTGCAGTTTCTTTCATTTGTTTCATTAGTGTTACGTAGTTTTAGTATGAAAGTCCTGTACGGGTTTAGTTAGATTTGCATCTTTGTTTTTTGAGCAACTGTAAATGTCTACATGCTCATTGCTAATATATATAGTATTTGATGTTTATCTTGGACCTTGCAACATTGATGAACTCACTTATTGGTGTTAAGACTATTTTCTTTTCTTGTAGATTTTTTGGATTCTCTATATATACATTGCTGTCATCTGGATAGGGACAGTTTTCTTTCTTTCTGATTTTTATATCTTTTGTTTCCATTTTGCCTTGTTGCACTAGACAGAACAGTCAGCACTGTGATGACTACAAAAGGAGAGAACAGACATCCTCACCTTGCTCCCGATCTTAGAAGGAAAGTTTTCATTTTAATGTTAGCTGTATAGGTATGGAGCCCTGGCGGAACAGTGGTCAGAACTCAGCTGCTAACCAAAAAGTCAGCAGTTTGAATCCACCAGCTGCTCCTTTGTCTTCTGAAAAATCAGCCATTAAAAACCTTACGGAACACAGTTTAGTCTGACATACACGAGGTCTCCAGAACGCAACTGGTTAGTTAAAAAAAAAACAAAAAAACTGCTGTTTAGTCAATTCTGACTCATAGTGGACATATAGGATAAGGTAGAACTGTCCCCATAGGATTTCCAAGCCTGTCAGTCTTTATGCAAGCTGTCACATCTTTCTCCCTCAGAGCGGCTAGTCCACCAGGGCTCCTCAAGTAGTTATAAGGCTATTCAAATTATCTATTCTATATTAGGTGGTTATTTACGTTTTTTTTTTTTTTTTTAAGAATTGGTCCATTTTGTCTAAATTGTCAAATTTATGTACATAAAACGGTTCATTGTATTCCCTCATATTCCTTTTGATGTCTTTAAGGCATATAGTGATTATGAAGCTGCTTGTTTCATTTCTGATGTTGGTGATTTTTGTCTTCTCTATTTTTTTCTTTGGAAGTCTTGCTAGGATTGCATCCATTTTATTACCATTTTCTTTGCTTCATTGATTTTCTCTAATTTTGTGAATACGGTTTTGTTGACTCCTGTTTGTATCATTATTATTTTCTTTTTTTCTGCCTTTTTTTGGTTCATTTTGATTTTTTTTTCCTAGGTTCTTAGAGGGATCTTAGATTTTGATTTGTGACTTTTTCTCTATTCCAGTGTGTGCATCTAGTGCTATAAATTCCCACCCTGCCCCCACCACAGGTCCTTTAGCTATACCCTACAAATTTATATTTTTTAATTTCATTTTTATTCAGTTTACTGTATCCCCTCCCCGACCTCAGACTTCCTCTTTGACCCATGGATTATTTAGAACAGTGTGGTTTAGTTTGCAAGTGACCGGAGATTTTTCTGTTACCTTTCATTATTAAATTCTGGTTTGATTCCCTTGTGGCTGGAGAATACATTCTGTACGACTTAAACTCATTTCAGTATTTCGAAGTTCATTTATGGCTCACGTTATGGTCTATCTTGGTACATATTCTGTGGTCACTTAAGCAGAGTGTACATTCTGCTGTGGTTGGGTGGAATGTTCCGGAAATGTCCATTAGATCCTGTTGGTTGATGGTGTTCCTGGGTTCTTCTGTACCTTGATGACTTTTCTGTTTGGTTATTCCATCAATTGTTGAGAGAGCTGTGTTGAAGTCTTAAGCTGTAGTTTTAGGTTTGTCTATTTCTCCTTTCGATTCTATCGGTTTTTGCTTTACATACTTTGCAGTTCTTTTGTTTGGTGGACATATATTGGGGCCATGCTATATGTTCTTAGTAACTTAATCACTCAAGATTAACAAATGTGTTAGTTTTTTTCAGAAATCTGATGAAAATGAAACATCACTGTAGAGTAATACCATCTTGTTACTCTTAGGAAGTAATAAATTTATTGAAAGAAAATTTGTTCATATGAAATAGAAAAAATGTGAAAGCAGACACAATATTTTGAGATGAAGGGATTACTATTATTTATAAAATCACTTTGTAAAAAAAAGTTTTCAATATCATCAGTAAGCAAGTAAGAGTAAACATTTTTATCTCATTCCTTCTACCTTAGTCTATTACCTGACAAAACTAGAAACTATCCCTGATTTTTGGCAGGCAAACTCAATATCAAAAATTTCCTTTCCTTATGAGAAATGAAATGAACAAAAAAGTAAGAAGGGAGATAAAGTATAAGGAATTCATTTTAAGCCTGAAGACTTAATATTAAGCCCATCATGATATGTTTTAAAACACTTGACTGATGATATAAATATTTTAAAACACTGGCCTGTTTCTAAGCAGAGCATGGAGCCCTGGTCATGTAAGCGTTCAGAGCTTGGCTGCTAACAAAAGACAGAGAGTTCAAATCCAACAGCTGCTCCTTGGAAACTCTATGAGGCAGGTCTACTCTGTCTTATAGGGTTGCAATGAGTTGGAATTGACTTGACGGCAATTTTTTTTTCTTTTTTTAAGCAAAGCATATTCTCCTTGCCTTAAGAAAAATGACGTGAATTCTGTACCTGATGTCCTGTTTTTCACAACTTATCATAAGCATTTTAAGGTAATCATTCCATGTTAGAAGGTTTTTCAGATGTAACACAAACCATTGAAGTATGTGACTATAAGGACCTACTTACTGAATTTGTACTTGTTTAATATTTAATGAACAGCCCAGGCTGAATTAGTTCCTGAGCTCAAAGGGCCAGAAATTAATGATTATGTTTTGGTATTAATTATCGTTACGTACTGGTATTCATTTTTAAATGCTACACTGTCTTCTGAGAAATGTAAAGTGAATAACTGAAATATAAATAAGGTCTTTGCCAGGAATCAGGATAAAGGTTTTGATTGTTATCTTTTTTTTTTTTTAACATATTACAGTGATTTATTTCTTCTGCTCTCTTTTTTTCAAAGTTTATTGATAAATTACTAGCTGTACCATGTTACAAAGGATGGAAATTGGACAGATAAGGTGAAAAATGGCTGGAGACCCAAAAGAAATCTAAAACATAAACACACCTGAAAAATAATTTATGTAAAATGGATATCAGATAGGTAAATATAAGCATTACTTCATTTATAAATATTTAAGTGAGGTATGCACACATAAAAACATAATCACAATGTATGATTCAGCTGCCTTTCAATTTTCCTTTAAGCCTCCTAACAACCTGGTTAATGACCTGGGTCTCTTGTTCAAAGAGTGGATATCCAGGAATTACTACACAGTTCCTGAATCTGGGGCTTTGGTCTGTGTTATTAACAAGAGTACACAATTATTCCTTGATCAGACATATTTGGGGAATGGTATATTAAAGAACTCAAGTGGAACAATGATAGTGCTTGCTCACAAATTTCAAAACTTTCACCAAAAAATAAATAAACAAAGTAACCCTAAACACACCACTGTTTCACTGAAATCAGGAATTTAAGTCTATGACTCACCTTATTGAATAAAGAACATTTCCATTTTTGAAAATTCTTAGCAATTTGTTGTCTGTTGTAACTTCATGAAAGTTGGCGCCCTTTTCATTGGCAAAGAACAGATCAGGTTTCCAAATGGAATCCAACATGGAAGGGTCTAGGTCTAAAGAATCATCAGGGTATTCACTATATGCAAGGCGAGGATCGTTCCATTTCTGACGAAGGAAGATATTTACTCTGTAATCCTATGATAAAAGAAAGAAAGAAACACCTGCTTTATTTATATTTAGGATCTCATAAGCTATCCTTCGGGCTTTTCTGAATTATGACGATATTCGCTGACATTGTGGTGAATTCTTCGTATTCCACAATCATCACTCATTTCCACCTACAAGAGCCATTCTAGTGCTAAGACACTGCCCATGTCTTCAGTAATCTATACAGTTCAAAAAAAAAAAAGTGTCTATATTTTACTGTTCCATTCACATTTTACTCTCTTGGTTTCCCAGAATAAAATATTAGATTGCTGTTAGGCACATATAATAAAATGTTTTCACCTTTGCATTTATTTTCTAGTATCATTTCTTTTAGTAGATAGGCAATAGTATCTAGGGATGCATTTAGTGAAATTTTCTTGTGATCCTTCTGTGCTATAAAAATGACATATATATTTCTTCACAATGAAAATACATTTCTTATAGCTAATATAGCATGTAAGTTCTGTGAAACAGATGATTCGGGAAAAAATAAAGGGTGATTTTAGAATAACAAAGAGCATTATTGCCAACCATCCATAAAGAAAGTTTGGGTAGTGGTATTTCCCAATTAAGCCTTTCTTATTCAATTTTAAAAACAGCGGAGCCAATGATTTCTACCAAACTTTTGTTCATAATTTTTGGATTAATGATACAATGACAAAGATTGATAACCAGGTATGTGTATGTTTGTGTGTACAGAGTATATGAATATAAGCACTATATATGATTTTACACATATACTTTTCCCCTTAGATTTTTGACATGAACAAATAAAATACTTAGAGTTCATCATAAGCAGGATTAAAGTTAAAAAAAAATTAAGAAAGAATTATTTGCATGAAAAATAGCCAAGGCTGGAGATATTTGGAGAAGCTGAACACCGATATTTATTGACTTTTTTATTCTTTCACTACCAACTTGGAAGTTGTCAGAATATGGTAAACAAGCAATCACAAAGAATGATTTTCTAATAGCAGGCCAGGTGAACTGCTTATATTGCAGGTAGGTCAAATTTATAGTTTGTAATGCATGTTACAAATCTATATAGGCCCTTTGGTCAATATTTCTGCAGTAAGACCACTGTCTTCTATCTGTAACTGAAGTTATATACCAGATAATATATTTTTTTCTGCTTGCTAGGTGCCCCACGGAAACTCTGGTGGCACAGTGGTTAAGTGCCACAGCTACGAACCAGTAAAAGGTTGGCAGTTCAAATCCACCAGGCGCTCCTTGTAAACGCTGTGGGGCAGTTCTACTCTGTCCTATAGGGCTGCTATGAGTCGGAATCGACTCGACAGCAAGAGATTTGTTTTTTTGTTTTTTCTTTTTTGGTTTTTAGGTGCCCCATGTATCTTCCAGAGTGACAATGCAGTCGCAGAGTTCACCTCAGCTTTTTTATCATAAAGCTAAGGATAACACGGAAATCTCACCAGCCACAAATATCTGCAGAAATTGTAAGCAGGAATCTGGAACAAGCTTCTACCAGCCATGGTCAGGTCATCCTCTCTTAACCTAGAGTTCAGAGCACCATGAACCACACCATGAACTCATGGTGGCTGGGTCCAATTTCCTTTGCCATTCTGCTGTGCACGCCTCACCCCTAACTACCACCAAAGGAATTGCACTAGACAAATATCAACCTCCCTTGGCCTCATCTACAGGCGTAGGCTGAAGCAAGACAAGTTACAATGATATCAGCCAGGGAAGTTAACCGACCGATAATTTCCATTCAAAGTAATTACATATATATGTATATATTACATATGTATATATATGTATGTGTACATATATATACACACACACGTATACATACATAAGTGCTGCTCAGTCCTGTGGCATCCTCACGATCTGTGGCAGATCAGATAGGATTTTCACCGGCTGATTTTGTGAAGTAGCTCTCCAGGCTTTCTTCCTAGTCCGTCTTAACCTGGAAGTGCCACTGGAACCCGTTCAGTATCATATCAACACACAAGCCTGCACTAACAGATGTATGGTGGGTGCACAGGAAGTGCATTGGCTGGGAACTGAACCTGGGTCTCCTGCATGGCAGGAGAGAATTTTACCACCGAACGACCACTGAACTCTCAAGCTTATTATTTCATTAATTACAGATAATTCATTATATCATGAATTTTATGTATTAGCTTTTCTAGTTTCAGCATTGGCATACTTTTACATTTTTTATCTTTATCATATATATAAATATACACACACACGTTTGTGTGTGTGTGTGTGTGTGCATGTGTAAAACCCTCATCTATCATAGTAAAGATTTGCTCATACTGACATGGCACTTTTCTTCACATGCTGTAAGGCACATTATGGATTATTCCCACTACTCTTATAGCAAATTTATAAGGTAGGTGCTGTGATTTGCCTAGTTTTACAGATGTGGCACCTGGGGCAAAGTTAAGTTCTGTAGCTTCAACAAGACTACAGCTTTCACGTAGCAGAGCTCTAATTCAGAACCCGAGGTTCGGGCTTCAGAGCTTTAGCCTCCAGGATATACTGCCAAATCAGAGGCACAAATTAAACTCTCCGCGTCATCATACCACCACCACTATCCATTTACCAGTGATTGGTCCCTCCAGATGATAACTCCAAAGTAAACAAGACAAAGTCCTGCCATCCTCGCTTTTAAGGAATGTTATGGCTACACTTTCTCCAAGATAAATTTGTTCATTCTTGTGGCAATCCACAGTATCTTCAATATTCAATATTCTTCGCCAATACCACAATTCGAATGTGTCATTTCTTCTTCAGTCTTCCTTTTTCATTGTCTAGCTTTAATATGCATATGAGATGTTTTAAAAGGCCATGGCTTGAACCAGGTGCATGTTAGTGTGACTTATTAATTAGAGAGATATCTTTGTTTTTAACACTTTAAAGAGGTCATTTGCAGCAGATTTTCCCAATGCAATATGTCCCTCAATTTTCTGATTTCTGCTTCCATGGGCATTGATTATCTATCCAAGAAAAATGAAATCCTTGACAACTTCAGTTTCTTGGCCCTTTATCATGATGTTGTTTATTGGTCCAGCGGTAAGGATTTTTCTTTTATGTTCAGGTGTATAAGCCATATTGAAGGCTGTAGTCTTTTAGCTTCATCAGTAAGTGTTTCAAATGATCCCACTTTTGGCAAACAGGTTGTGTCATCTGCCTATCTCAGGTTGTTAATGAGTCTTCCTCCAGTCTCAATGCCTCATTCTTCTACATATTGTTCAGCTTCTCAAATTATTTCTTCAGCATATAGATTGAATAAGGTAGGTGAAAAAATATAACCCAGCTGCACAAATTTTCTTATTTTAAAGCACACTGTATGTATTCCCTTGTTCTGTTTAAGAACTACCTTTTGATCCATGTATAGGTTCTGCATGAGCACAATAAAGTGTTCTGGAATTATCATTCTTTGCAATGTTATCCATAATTTGTTATAATACACACAGCCCAATGTCCTTGCATGGTTGATAAAACACAGGTAAACGTCTTTCTGGTATTCTCTGCTTTCAGCCAAAATCTGTCTGACATCAGCAATGATATCCCTCATTTCACATCCTCTTCTGAATCTGCTTGAACCTCAGGCAGTTCCCTGCTGATGTAATACTGCAGCCATTTTTTAATTTTCATTAGCAAAATTTTGATAACATGTGATGTTAATGATATTTTGATAATTTATGTATTCTGTTTGATCACCCTTTCTTTAAAATGGAAAAAAAATTATTATATATATTTTACAGAAATAGAATTACGAAAAATGAATTAATGTTTATACTTTCAAGTTTTCTTAAATTCATTCAGAACATGTTTATTGAGCACATATTGTCAGCCTGAATTTAGTTTAGTGCTGGTGACACCAAACCAAAAGACAATTCCTTCAGTAAAATTGCTCATTATATTGGGGAGGATAAATTACAGACAGATGGCCATAGTTCTACGTTATAGGAATTATGTTGGAAGTGAACGCCTCATGCTCTGGAAACACAGGCAAGGAGTAGCTAAGAGAGATCAAAGGTGAAGGGTCAGTAAGACTTCCTGAGGAAAGCATAACGGATCTTGGTCTTCAAAATGAAAATACATTAGCTGGACAAACATTGGGGACTTATCATAATTTATGCTGTAATATTTTGACACAAAATCTGCTAATCATTGTATCTTTGTATGATTAGTACCTAAATTTTTCTATATTTTAGTGATTAGCTCATTATGTATTTCATTTTTATTTATTGAATACCTTCTGTGTAACAGGAAAGGTGCCGAGGGTTATAAAGTCCAGTTTATAGCAAAGGACAATGTATTGTGCCTGCCTCCTGGGTGCTAATACTTTAGGTGAGAAAAGAGGTATATAAGTAGAATGCTCATGAATAAAAGCAGAAAGCATGGAAAGACTATACATAAAAACATGAATTTTACTGATTTTTAACCAAGCATTACCCATTTTTAAAAAATAAAGGCTATGAAAAAAGAGGTCTTCCAAAACAAAATAAGGATGATATGATATAAAAAATGATTTTACGAACAAACTATAAAGAAGCTCATACCAATGAATAAGAATAACACAAGCAACCAAGTAGAGAAATGATCAAAGGGATGAAGAGGTATTTCTTAGGACGGGGTCACAAATGGCTAATAAATATCTGGAAAAAAAATTCAACTTCATTACTGAATGAAGAAATGCAAATTAAGACATTAATAAGATACTAATTTATGAGCATTGAGTTGTTAAAAATAAGAAGTTTGGTGATGTCCGAATTTGGCTTGAATAAAGAGCAAAGCAATCTCTTACATTCTGCTGTTGAAAGTGGAAACAGATACAATTTTTAAAAAATTGAGACTACATTGTAAATTTGTGTAAGTGCTCAAGATACAAAATATTTATTTCTGAACATAAACCTTAGAGAAATTCTTACACATATGCACCACAAGAAATATGCAAGGATGTTTTAGCAGAACCATTACCTGTAGCAATAACAACACTAACAACAAAACTGGAACCAATTGAAATATCCATCAGCAAGAAAATAGATAATAAATTATAATATGTTAACAAAACTGAATGCTACTATTTGCACCAATATGAATTAATCTTAGAATTGCAAAATTAAGTGAAAAATGCAAGTCCAGAAGTTATGTTATGACATCAGTTTTGTAAAATTCAAAAACGATATGTATCTATGTCTAAGTATATACATTATCTGTTATCTATATATAAATATATGTATAGTGAGTATATAAAATGGTAAGAGCAAACAAGGGGATTATAAACACAAGATTCATGATAGTTTTTACCTAGGGAAATGGGAGATTTTAAGAGAATGGGAGAAATTGGAGTGGATTATAAAGACTTTAATATTGTCATTTTCTAATTCTGAAGTGTTTATGTTATCTTCTTATTTGATGTTAATTTATACTTCATCTCTGACAAATATTCTTTATGTAAGTATTTACCAAAATACTGGCTCCAGGAATTGACAGAATATCAATTGACATGTTTCAACAAACAGATGCTGTGCTGGAGGTGCTCACTCGTCTATGCCAAGAAATATGGAAGACAGCTTCCTGGCCAACTGACTGGAACAGATCCATATTTATGCCTATTCCCAAGAAAGGTGATCCAACCAAATGTGGAAATTATAGAACAATATCATTAATATCACATGTGAGCAAAATTTTGCTGAACATCATTCAAAAGCAGCTGCAGCAGTATATTGACAGGGAACTGCCAGAAATTCAGGCCGACTTCAGAAGAGGACGTAGAACCAGGATATCATTGCTGATGTCAGATGGATCCTGGCTGAAAGCAGAGAATACCAGAAGGATGTTTACCTATGTTTTATTGACTATGCAAAGGCATTCGACTGTGTGGATCATAACAAATGATGGATAACATTGCGAAGAATGGAAATTCTGGAACACTTAATTGTGCTCATGAGAAATGTGTACATAGACCAAGAGGCAGTTGTTTGGACAGAACAAGGGGATACTGAGTGGTTTAAAGTCAGGAAAGGTGTGTGTCAGGGTTCTATCCCTTCACCATACCTGTATGCTGAGCAAATAATCAAAGAAGCTGGACTATATGAAGAAGAACAGGGTATCAGAATTGGAGGAAGACTCATTAACAACCTGCGTTATGCAGATGACACAACCTTGCTTGCTGAAAGTGAAGAGGACTTGAAGCACTTACTAATGAAGAACAAAGACCACAGCCTTCAGTATAGATTACACCTCAACATAAAGAAAACAAAAATCCTCACAACTGGACCAATAAGCAATGTCATGATAAATGGAGAAAAGATTGAAGTTGTCAAGGATTTTGTTTTACTTGGATCCATAATCAACACCCATGGAAGCCACAGTCAAGAAATCAAAAGACATATTGCATTAGGCAAACCGGCTGCAAAGGACCGGTTCAAAGTGTTGAAGAGCAAATATGACACTTTGAACACTAAGGTGTGCCTGACCCAAGCCATGGTATTTTCAGTTGCATCATATGCATGTGAGAACTGAACAGTAAATACAGAAGACGAATTGACACCTTTGAACTATAATGTTGGCAAAGAATATTGAACATACCATCGACTGCCAAAAGAATGAGCAAATCTGTCTTGGAAGAAGTACAATCAGAATGCTCCTTAGAAGTAAGGATGGCGAGAGGACGTCTTACATATTTTGGACACATTGTCTGGAGGGATCAGTCCCTGGAGAAGGACATCATGCTTGGCAAAGTACAGGGTCAGCAGAAAAGAGGAAGACCCTCCACGAGGTGGATTGACACAGTGCCTGCAACAGTGGACTCAAGCATAACAACCACTGTAAGAGTGGCACAGGACTAGGCAGTGTTTCATCCTGTAGTGCATAAGGTCACTATGAGTCAGAACCAACTTGATGGCACATAACAACAACAACACGCCAAAATATTAATACCAAATATGAAATGAATAATGGTTACTGAAAATACCCTATACACTGTAGTGTTTCGTCATGCATATACCTTTTGTAATATATTTTGTAATTTTCAACACGTTATCATTAGCAGATCCTATATGATGCTGTGGTAGGTTAAATAACAGCCCCCAAAGATATCACATTCTAATCCCCAGAACTGTGAATATATTATCTTCCACGGCAAAGAGGCTTTATAGATGTGAGTAAGTTGAGTATCTTGAGCTGAAATTACCCAGGTGGTCAAATGTAATCACAAAGGTCCTTTTAAATGCAGGTAGGGAGTAGAAGAGTCAGTGTTAGGGTTTTGTGATGTGAGGAAGACTTGGTCAGCCATTGCTGGCTGTGAAGATGGAGGATGAGCCAAGGGATGTGGGCAGACCCTGGAGTCTGGAAAAGGCAGTGGAATGGGTTCTCCCCTAAAAGCCTCCAGCTCTGCTGAAACCTTTATTTTAGCAGATGAGACCTATTTTGAGCTCCTTACCTCCAGAATGATAAGATAATAAATTTGTGATGTATTAAGTCACTAAATCTGTTGTTATAGCAGTAGTGCCAACTAATACATATTTTCTAAATTTAGGTTTTTGAAGAAGTTTCTAGAACAATAGATTTTTTGCCAGTCACTGGAGAAGGCAGAACATTTAAGGCAAAATCACTGGATTCATACCAAATGTGAACGACTCCAAATCCTTCCACTTTGTTGTTGTGGTTAGTTGCAGTAGAGTCAATTCTGACTTGAGACAGCCCCATATATGTCCGAATAGAGTTTTCAAAGTGTGTACTGTGACCTATTAGAAGTAGATTTCCAGGTCTGTGTTCCAAGGTGCCTCTGGGTGCGTTTGAACCTCCAACTTTTCAGCCAGAGTCCAAAGCTTAACTATTTGTGCCACTCTGGGAATCCCTTTCTGCTTAGGGAGTCATAATTAGAGATGCTGGTACATTTCAAAATGGTCAGAAAGTAGTTTATTTTTCTCAAAGAAAGAAGGACAAAGTCTAAACTCCCTTACAGTTGTCTCACTGGTTTAATTTTATAACATTTTCTAATCCTGAAGTTCTGCACAACAGAGGTGTCCATGTATCACCAAGCACAGAACACTAATGCTCAGTGGTGGAATAACTGCCCCTAATGTCATCTCCATAACATCCCATGCTGCCTGCACCATCTGCTCTATGAACCAGCCCTGCCATAAGGAGGGTGGCCATCTGGGGCCACTGTTTTAGTAATAATGGCCCTTTGGGAAAGTGTCTTCCAATTTTCAGTTACTAAACCAACAGGGAAGAAAGCCATTTTGTAAGAACTGTTGAAAGACTCAGAAAGATTATTTCTAATCTCTTCCTGAAGTCTGCATTATCCACATCTTTAATTATTGTCCCAGAAAGGTACAGAATTATTTTAAAATTTAAAAAAGGTTAAAAAAATTGTGTATTCCAATTCTCAAAACACAAAATTAAACATTCCCAAGGATTAAAGTAGACTTTTAAGAATAAGTAGAAAATGATCTCATAAACAAAATCCATCCTGTTTTTCAGGAATTGAATTATTATTATTAATATTTTGCTATAACAGTATTATTTGAAGGACATATTAGTTATTATAATTCATGTGAATTATAACAATTCATGAGATTTGTCACTATTGATTAGAACATAACGTGTGTTAAATCAATAAAACAACATTGTTCAGGTCTCATTCAGTAATTCCTATTTAAACATAAGCTTGAAAGATAAAATACTGGGGAAAAAAAAAAAGCCGTATATTCTAACCAAACACTACCCAACGGTTACGCTCCGATGTAAGAATTCCTGGAGACATAAAATTAGTCCTTGGGAACCTTCTCCCTTAAACCGAAAAATTTATTTCCACTAATCAGCTCATTCAGTTCGCGTATGCATGACTTTAAGGGTAAGCACCTGTACAGAGGTAATATTTCCAGTAGCTGCATAAATAGTGATTTATGTTGTTCTTTGGTTGTAAGGTAACAAGCTATTATCTGCCTCAATGTACTTCATAGCAGTGCTCCACAGGACCCCATTTATGTAGCCATTCTCTTCTGTCTTCTCCGCTCACTTCTAGCAAAATCCAAAACCAAACCCCTTGCCGTCCAGTAGATTTCAACTCATAGCAACCCTATAGGACAGAATAGAACTGTCTCATAGGGTTTCCGAGCAGTGGCTAGTGGAGTCGACCTGCCTCCCTCCCACTATTTTTTTCTGTAAACAGTATATACTTAATTGTGACCCTTCTCACAATTTGGGATAGACAGCCGGGTAGATGCTATCTCTCCTTCACTGCAAGTTGAGCCAACAAACATGTAAACTAGTTACCAGTTGCTGTTGAATGACTCTGACTCACAGCTTCCCTATGCCTGAATGAGTAAAATTGTGCTCCATATGGTTTTCAATCACAGAATTTTTGGAAGTAGGTCACCAGGCATTTCTTCTGAGGCATCTTTGGGTGGACTCGAACTTTCAACCTTTTGATGAGCATTCAAACTTGTTAACCATTTGCACGGCCCAGGAACTCCCCAGCCAACAGGCAGATAGGGAAAAAAGAAAAAAAAGGCACACTCTCCCCTTCCTCATTTTTCTGCCCACTTGTTAGTTCTAAACCTTTATTCATTCCCTTTTGTACTACACTGAGTAGAAGAGGAAGTTTACATGTTCCTCCTGGCTTATGCAACATAGACATGGAAATCCTATCACTACTACTTCATTCATGACCAAAAATGTACATCAAAAACCCAGTTACTCCAACATTGAATATGCTTAGAAGTTTGCTTTTATTTCTATTTAAATGCTAGTCACATAATTTGTATCTCGAAATTAAATAGTCATGACCAGTTACTCACAGGCATTAAGTTACAATTTATATATTTAACGATATGTGGCCTGCAGCATAATTTTTTTTTATTATTATCATTTAGGTGAAACTTTGCTTAGCAAATAGTTCCAAATTAAGCAGTTAATACACAAATTGTTTAGCAACATTGGTAGCCAACACTGCAATGTGTCAACACTCTTCCCTTCTCCACCCCAGGTTCCCTGTTTCCATTCATCCAGTTTTTGAGTCCCTTCCTGGTTCTCATCTTTGCTTTTGGGTTGGCGTGCCCATTAGTCTCACATACATGATTTAACTGTGAAGCAGGTCTCTCATGTCACGAAATGGAAAAACTAGAATTAACTTTATACGGAAAGTAAAGAGCCCCAGGAGAAGTAAAGCATTACTAAAGAAAAGGAACAAAGTGGAAGGCCTCCTACTACCTGATCTCAGAACCTATTACATGATTATTGTAATCAGATCAGCCTTGTACTGGTACTGGTACAATGATTTTTTTTCTTTTTTTTTTTGTCTTTCATTAAGCAATTGTTGTATCACTACTGGAATATACGACTTGGATCACAAGAAACTGAATCTTGAAGGAAATTAGGTATGAAATAGACTTTAGAACACCCTGTTGTCAATCAACACTACAGATGCTCTTCAATCAAGCAAGCATTTCATGCTTAGAGAATGAGTAATAGCTTCATAAAATAACAGTTTTTGAAGATTCTCCAGCTAGTGTGTTTCCTTGAATGTCTGGTGTAAACGGTATTATATTTTATTAGGTGTCTGTGTATGTGTGTATTTTAATTCCTTAAAAGTGGAACAACACATATAACATAAAATTTACCATTAGTGACACTTTGTACATGCACAATGTTGTGCAAAAATTTTCACTATTTCCAGATCACCCAAAAAGAAAGTCCCATTCTCCCCTTCTCCAGCCCCTTGTTGTTGTTAGGTGCCATTGAGTAGATCCTGACTCATAGCAACCCTACGTACCTCACAACAGAACACTGCCTGGTCCTGTGCCATCCTCACACCTTTGCTGTGTTTGAACCCGTTGTTGTAGCCACTGTATCAATCCATCTCATTGAGGGTCTTCCCCTTTTTCACTGATCCTTTACTTTACCAAGCATAATGTCCAGAGACTGGTCCCACCTGATAATATGTCCTTAGTACACAAGACAAAGTCTCTCCATCCTCGCTTCTAAGGTGCATTCGGGCTGTACTTCCTCCAAGACATATTTGTTTTTGTGGCAGTCCATGGTACATTCAGTATTCTTTGCCAACACAGTAAGTCAAAAGAATCAGTTCTTTGATCTTCCTTATTCATTGTCCAGCTTTCGCATGCATGTGAGGATATCGAAAATAACGTGGTTTTGGTCAGACCCATGTTAGTCATCAAAGTAACATCTTTGATTTTTAATCATTTAAAGAGGTTTTTTTTTTTTTTTTGCAGCAGCAGCAGCAGATTTGCCCACTGCAATATGTCATTTGATTTTCTGAATGCTGCTTTGGAAACTCTGGTGGCATAGTGGTTAAGAGCTATGGCTTCTAACCAAAACGTTGGTAGTTGGAAACCGTCAGGTGCTCCTTAGAAACTCTATGGGGCAGTTCTACTCTGTCCTATATGGTTGCTATGACTCGGAATCCACTTGATGGCAACGGGTTTGGTTTTCTGGTTTTGCTTCCATACTCGTTGATCGTGGATCCAAGTAAAACAAAATCCTTGACAGCTTCAATCTTCATTTATCATGATGTTGCTTATTGGGCCAGTTGTGAGAATTCGTGTTTTCTTTATGTTGTTATCCATACTGAACGCTGTAGTCTCTGATCTTCATCAGTAAGTACCTTAAGTCCTCTTCACCTTCTGCAAGCAAGGTTGTGTCATCTGCATAACGCAGGTTGTTAATGAGTCTTCCTCCAATTCTGATGCCCTGTTCTTCTTCATACAGTCCAGCTTTTTGGATTATTTGCTCAGCATACAGATTAAGTGTGGTCAAGGGATACAACCCTGACGCACGCCTTTCCTGACTTTAAACCATTCAGTATCCCCCTGTTCTGTTGGAACAACTGCCTCTTGATCTATGTATAGGTTCCTCATGAGCACAATTAAGTGTCCTGGAATTCCCATTCCTCCCAATACTATCCATAATTTGTTATAATCCACACAGTGTATTGCCTTTGGCTAGCTGATAAAATACAGGTAAACACCTTTTCAACTGAGATATTTCAACAAGTTTCAGAGCCTCTTCTGACATCCATTTTGGTCCTTTCTTTCTTTCCTATCTTTTTAATGACCTTTAGCTTTCTTCATTTATGATATCCTTGATTTCGTCTCATAATACATCTGATATTCAGTCTTTAGTGTTCAATGAGTCAAATCTATTCCTGAGATGGTCTCTAATTGAGTTGGTGTATCCTAAAGCTCATGTTTTATTCTCCTGGACTAGTTTTAATTTTCTGCAGCTTCAGCTTAAACTTACACATCAGCAGTTGGTGGTCTTTTCTGCAGTTAGCCCTTGGCCTTGTTCTGACAGATGATATTGAGCTTCTCCATTGCCTCTTTCTTCAGATACAGTTAGTTTGATTCCTGTGTATTCCATCTGGTGAGGTTCACATGTATAGTTGCCATTTTAGTTGTTGAAAAAATCTATTTCCAATGAATAGGTAATAGTTTCTCTTGTAAAATTCTATCATGCAATCTCCGGTGTCCTTTTTATCACCAAGACCATATTTTCCAACTACAGATTGTTTATCTTTATTTCCAGTTTTCACATTCTAGTCACTGGTGATTATCAATGCATATAAAATTACACATTTGATCAATTTTAGACTGCAGAAGTTGATAGAAATCTTCAGTTTCTTCATCTTTGGCATTACTGGCTGGTGCGTGAATTTGGATAACAGTCGTATTAACTGATCTTCCTTTTAGGTGTATGGATATTGTTCTATCGTTGGCAGCGTTGTTCTTCAGGGTAGATCTTGACATGTTCTTTTCAACAATGAATGCAACACTGTTCCTCTTCAATATTATGTCATTGCCATCATCGTAGACCATATGATTGTCTGATTCAAAACGGTCAATACCAGTCCATTTTAGCTAACACCCGGGATATTTATCTTAAAGTGTTCCATTCCATTTCTGACAACTTCTAATTTTCCTAGATTCATACTTCTTACATTCCATGTTCTGATTACAAATGGATGTTTGTAGCTATTTCTTCTTATTTTGAGTCACAGCACATTAGAAAATGAAGGTCCCAAAAGTTTTACTCCATCCACATGATTAAGGTCCACTCTTTGAGAAGGCAGCACTTCCCCAGTTGTATTTTGAGTGCCTCATCTTCCAGCACTATATCAGACAATGTTGTACTGCTATTCAAAAGTTTCACTGGCCAATTTTTTTAGAAGTAGATCACCAGGTCCTTCTTCCTAGTCTGTCTTAGTTTGGAAGCTTCATTGAAACCTGTCCTCTATGAATAACACTGCTGGTATTTGAAATACCAACTGCATAGCTTCCAGCATCAAAACAACATGCAAGCAATCACAGTAGGAGAAACTGACAGATAAATGGTGCTTTCTGTCTCTGGACTTACTTACTCTGGAAATTTCATATAAGTAGAATCTTACGATACACGACCTTTTGTGCATGGCTTCTTTCACTTAGCATTTATTTACACACTCAATTTTCCTAGTTCGGAAGGATTTTCAAGGTTCATTATATGTGTGTTTTGAAATGTATTTAAAACATAGAAACCATCTGTTTAATTTATAGAAACTTGAAGGTTCCCATGGAGCAAATTATATAGGCAAGGTGATGTTTTTGGTGGTTAAGCTAATAGGCTCTGGAAACAGACAGCCTGGATTCAAGCCTCATCTTCAGTTCGCTCTCCTCTCTTGGCTCTGGATATTTTTGGAGCCCTGATGGAACAGCGTTTAAGAGTTTGGCTGTTAACCACAAAGGCTGGCAGTTTGAATCCACCACACACTCCTTGGAAACACCATGAATCAGTTCTACTCTGTCCTACAGGGTCATTTTGAGTCAGAATCGATTGAATGGCAATGGGTTTATATATATATATATATATATATATATATATAAAATATCAAAGGGAATTATATATATAGGAAGAGACAGAGAGAGTGAGAGAGCCATGGTGGCATAACGATTAAATGATTGCCTGCTAACTGAAAGGTTGCTGTTCAAATCCATCCAGCCACTCTGTGTGTGGAAGACCTGGTGGTCTGTTTCCATAAAGATTACTAGATTACAGCCAAGAAAACCCTACTGGGCAGCTCTACTCTGTCACACGGGGGCCACTATGAGTTGGAATTGAATTGATAGCACCTGACAATAACATATTTGAAATAAAACCAATCCTTCACCTTTGAGTTGATTTCCACTCATAGTGACCTTATAGGACACAATAGAACTGTCCCATAGAGTTACAAAGGAGCAGTTGGCAGATTCAAACTGCCAACCTTTTTTTAGCGGCCAAACACTTAACCACCGTGCCCCCAAGGGCCCTACACACACACACACATAACTGACACTACCCTCGTGGCGTCGTGGTTTAGTGCTACAGCTGCTAAACAAACTGTCGGCAGTTCAGATCTGCCAGGCGCTCCTTGGAAACTCTATGGGGCAGTTCTACTCTATCCTATACGGTCACCATGAGTCAGCATCGACTCAATGGCAGTAGGTTTAGTTTGGTTTTGGTTTTATATATAATATATACATATAATATACTCCCATCACAATTCACAGTCATCATTAGTAACAAAAAGTTATACTCTTTGTTAGTATAATTTTATCTATTATTTTGTTGTTGGGAATATACGTAGCAAAACACACCAATTTAATAGTTTCTACATTAGCTGCTTAGTGACATTAATTACATTCTTCAAGTTGTGTAATCATTCTTATCCTTCTTTTCTGAATTGTTCCTCCCCATTAACATAAATTCACTGCCCCACAAGGTTCCTATCTAATCTTTAGAGCTGCTGTTGCCAATTTGATTCCATATATTTGCTAAAAGAGCATAATGCTCAAGGCAGACGTTTTTAACTAGTTAGCCAAAATTATTGTTTGATTTTAAGAAGAATTCAGGGAATATTTATGGTTTAAGGTTTAAGTACTATCTCAGGACAATAGCTTCAGGGGTTCATCCTACCTTCAAGGGTTTAGGATGTCTGGAGTCCATGGGAATTTGAAATTTAGTCCTACATTTTCCTCCTTTTGATCAGAATTCTTCTGTGGAATCTTTGATCAAAATGTTCAGTAATGGTAGCTGGGCACCATCCAGTTCTGGTCTCATGGTAAAGGAGGCAGTTGTTTGTGGAGGCTATTAGCTCCATATCCTCCTTTGTTCCTGACTGTCCTTCTTCCTGTGTTGTTCCAGATGAATAAAGACCAATTGTTTTGAATTGGACTGTTAATTGCAATTGTTTAAGATCCCAGACAACTATGCATCGAATTAGGAGGTAGAACAGAGGCACTAAACATGTTGTTAGCTCACTTAACTGGAAAGTCCCATGAAACCATGACCCTAAACCTACAAACAAAAAAATCATATTCTATGAGGTGTTTGGTTGTACATAAGCACACTCAACAGTTATCGTTTTTGTTGTTGTCATAAACATATCACACAACTTTTGCCAGTTCAAGTTGTACAGGTGTACAACTTACTGACAGAAATTACAATAATCAGTTGTGCAACCCCACCCCTAATCAAAGTGATATTTCCCTCTCTGCTAACCCCCACCCCCATTTCTCCTCCCTCCCACCACTAGTAACCACTAATAAAGTTTTTCTGTATACATTTGTCTTTTTATATACTTGAGGTCATACAATATTTGTCCTTTTGTGATTGACTTATTTCATTCAGCGTAATGTCTTCCAGCTTCATCCACATTGTACCATGTATCAAGACTTCATTTCTCCTATTAGCTGTGTAGTATTCTATTGTACATAAGTGTCTTAGTCATCTATTACTGCTATAACAGAAATGCCAGAAAAAGACTACTTCAACAAAGAGAAATTTATTTTCTCACAGTCTGGTAGCCTAGAAGTACAAATTCAGGGCATCGGCTCCAGGGGAAGACTTTCCTATCTCTATGGGCTATAGGAAGGTCCTTTTCATCAATCTTCCCCTGAACTAGGAGCTTCTCTGTGCAGGAATCCCAGGTCCAAAGGACGTGCTCTGCTCCCAGAAGTGCTTTCTTAGTGGTATGAGGTCCCCCATGCTCTGCTTGCTTCCCTTTCATCTCTTGTAAGATGAAATGAAGTGCAGGCCACACCCCAGGGAAACTCCCTTTACATTGGATTGGGGATGTGACCCGAGCAAGGGTGTTCCATCCTACCCTAATCCTCTTTAACCACAGGCAGAGATTATGATTTATAACACATAAGAAAATCACAAAATGGAGGACAACTGAGCCAATACTGGGAATCATGGCCTAACCAAGTTGACATATATGTTTGGGGGACACAATTCAATCTGTGACAGTATGTATCACATTTTGTTTATCCATCATCTGTTGATAGGAATTTTGGGTGTTTCCACATTTTGGCTATTGTGAATAGTATTACAACAAACATAGGTATACAAGTCTCTGAGTCTCTGCTTTCTAGCCTTTTGGGTATATACCTAGGAGTGGAATTGTTGAAAATGCTACTCTTAATTGAAGAGTGATTATTCTTTTCTTTCAAGCATAAAAGTAGATACTTTGAATTTGCAGTGTAAAAAAAAATTAAAATTTATTAATTAAAATTTATCTTGCATGTTACTTTTCAAGAACATATTCTTTTGTAGGTCTAACAGCTTTACTTAACATTAAACATACTTTTCACGATTTTGATTTCTGACACTGTCAGAGTATATCTATTGACTTCCTTGTAATCAGGTCTTATTTTAATATTGTATGTAATTTAGGAGTAATGTTATAGGATTAACAAAGGAAAGAGGAATTATTTGGAGCCTACATAATTCAAACATCACCGAAGTAAACAAAAGATCTGGCAGTAATCTCTGCCTCGAGTGTTTTAATTAAAGATATCTAGATTTTTAATTATATACCTACTTTTTTTTAAATATAACTTATTACTTTGGTATATTCACAGTTTTCTTCACAATTTTAATAACTAATACTTAGCAGCTTGGTGTTTGGGGAAAAGATATTGTTTAGTAAAGAAGAACAAAGGAATATATATTACTTGCAAAGGATCTTTGTTTTGTTTGTTGTTATATTTGTCCTCATATAAATTACTCCAATAGTTCTTTTTAGTATTTTCAAAATTTTCTCTACACTGAGGCACGCTATTACATTTTAAAACTTAATTTATATTTTAATATAGAAATCCACCAGCCACTTCTTCAAAACCCTATTGAGGCAGTTCTACTATGTCCTACAGTGTCGCTATGAATCGGAATTGACTTGAAGGCAAGGTCTTTCTTTTTTCTTTTTGATATGTCTCTTGGGAATAATCTTTAATTCATTGGGGCTTATATCGTGTATCATCAACTATCAAATTCTAGAGGCAGAAAATTTAAAAAGAAAAGTCCCACTATGGAAAAGTCTTAGTGAGTAAAATAGTCCCTGTCCAAGACAAAATTAAATTATACTTGGAAAGCTGTTTTCTTCTGAGCAATCTAGATAATTCTTGATTTAGCTGTTTATTGATTTGGAAACTGGTCAAGAAGCTGTGTGAAACCAATTAGTTGCACTGAAAACCATAGAGGAATTAACTTTTTGGGGGAACTCTTATTAAATATTGCAGCCTTATTTGGGATAATTATTGAGAGCAACAGATGAAACTTTTGCTTCTTCAGCATCAAAACAAATAACCACTTTAAAAATTTATAATTTACTCATAGCATAATTACCTAAATAATACATATGCCACCCATCGAATCAGAATTAAAATCAAATGCAATCAATTATTATATATTTTAATTCTTGAGTAGACAATACATTTTAACATTTCTTTATTTACAGATTCTGGGTGGTTATATTTACAGATATTTGTAATTATGCATACATATTTAAAAGTATTCAGGTGTATAGTATCTTCTAGACCAAAGATAAATAGCCATACCTAGGTGTATTTTTCACTTTTCATTCAAACATTTAGTAACCTCTGGGTGTGATCTTTTGAGTATATAAACTTGGGGACATGCATATTTTATCAAATGCAAATCTTACAGAAAGTTTAACACAATGTGTGAGCTGAAATTTTAGAAATACTTAAATATGGTTATTTCATTTCCACATTGTACTTTGTCCTGGCCCATTTCTGAATCTATTGAGATATTCTTCTTCTCATGAAATTAGTTTGCTATTTATATTTGAATATTTTCAGGACAGGAAAACACATTAACTGATAAGAACAGTTGGAGTAAATGAAATGTCTTTGCCAATGCCATATTATAGGACAAGGTCAGAAACAGATATCTCTAATTTTCTTTTGGGCCTTGAGGGCATTAAGTAATTCAGGATGATATACAATATACTGCTTACTACAAGTTATCTTATCTCAAAGGCAAAGTCTCTTTTAGGCTAGTATATCATTTTCTCCCATCCGCCAGTAGAATACCATTGAGTGACCAGTGCTGATGCCGTGCAAAAAGGAAAAATTGCCTAGCAGAGCATTGCCCAAATCTATCATCCACAAAATCATGAAATATAATAAAATGGTAGTTTTTATAAGCCACTAAGTTTTGGGGCAGTTGGCTACTCAGAAATAATAACTGGAATGAAATTATGTAACTGAAAGCGGGTGCCATTTTAAGAAAAACAAACAAAAAACCCTTAAAGCATATGGCATTGAGTTTGGAACCTGACAGTGGGTACAAGCTTGAAGGAATTTGAAGAGACTGTTGTGAAGGCTAAAAGGATCAGTAGGAAGTTGTTATTAGAGGATGGGAAAAAATGCACCTTTGTTTTATGGTGGCAGAACATGTGACAACTCAGTAACGTGGAAAACAAAAAATATAGCTAATGACCTGCTAGAGGTTGAAAATTTAAAAGAGAAGTCCCACTTTGTAAAAACTGTTGCATTTGGCTAAAGAGATTTCCAGGAAAAATATTGAAAATACCATTTTATTTATGTATTTTTTATGGGCTTAAGGTAAATATCTTCTCAAGGGTGTTACTTGAAATCCTTGTTAATATTTCAGAACGATTGAAGATCTGCTTCACGAATTTTTTCAACTTGGTTAAAAGGCATCTAAGAATCTTAAGGTCATTGTCCACAGAAACTTTATGTTCAGCCAGTGTGGAGAAGGCCAGTCTTGAAGAGCTCTGTGTGTGCAGAGTGAACCTCTAAAAAGTTCATAGGAAGTACATAAAAATGTTAAGAGAATTAGACCAGTAGAAATACCATTAATTTCTATTAAAAATGAAAATGGGCTGATAATTCAAAGGACTCACAAATTTCCCAATATTTTGTGGGCAGAAAGTGGTATGAAAAAGCTACTTAGCAGCAAAGCAGCATATTTTTTACACAAAAGCTTTTGTAATAAGTACATAGTAAAAACTCTTTGTGGTTTTGTGTTTTGCTAATGGGTAACTAGGTTGAGCAGTTTTTTGTGTGCTCATTGACCTAAATCTTTTGCCCAAAATAAAGTTTTATTTATTTACTTGTTCATGTATTTTAAGTTTTGAGATTTCTTTATATATATTTAAAAATTTTGTTATTTTAGTTCTTCCCTTTAATCTAAAATTATCCTTATTTGGAGGATTGATTATGTGGTTAAAATAAACTGGGATATAGTAGCAAGGCCATCATATCATATAGGGTCACTATGAGATGGAATCTACTTGACAGCAATGAGTTATATACCCAAACGCCCATAGACCCAAGTGGAATTCATAGGTACATCTGGCCTCTACCCTACATATAAAATTAGTGAAGATAATTGTATTCAGAGGTCAAATATTAAAACAATTATCTGTTACTGCACAGCAAGCCACCCAAAACTTAGTGGCATAAAACAACAACAATTTTATTTTCTTACAATTCTGTGGATCACCAAAACGGGCTAGGATCAGCTGGGAGATTCTTCTGTTGGCGTTGCCTGGAGTCACTGATGCAACTGTAGCCATTTGGCTGCTTGATTGTTGCTGAATGGCCCAAGATCCTTCACTTGCATCTCTGGTAGTTAGTTGTTGGCTGTTTGCTTGGGCACCTTGCTTGGGCTCAATGGTTTTTCATTGTCTGACAGGCTTGGAAAGGCTTTCATGGCAGTCTAAGCTTTCTAATGCTGTCAAAACAGAAGCTGCAAAGCCACTTGCAGCTTAGACTCTGCAAATTGTACAGCATTACTTTTGCCATTTTCTGCTGGGAAAAACAACTAACAAAACCAATCCAAGCTCAAAGGGAAGGGAAATAAAATAGATTTCATCTTCTGATGAGAACAGGAGAATCACATTTCAAAGATGGGAGAAGCCATGGCAGCCATCTTTGCAAATTATCTACCACAGAGTGTTAGAGCATTGGATGGAAAATAATCATGTCCAAAAGACCACAAGAGGCCAGGAGTTGATATCTGAGTAAAGCTGGCTTCTCTTTTTCTTCAATACACCTAGAATATCACGGCTTAAGTCACAGCTTTTGTTAGTGGTAAAACATTTTTTTTTAGATATTATTAACAGAAAATTCATGAATTTGTAAGATAACTTTAAAAAATAGTAGTTTGACCACTTTTCTTTCTTTTGACAAGCTTAGACTAATTTTTTATGAGGAGGAGGATTAGGTAAAATATTTTAGAAATGAAGAGACTCTTCCTTTTCCCATTCATGCCCTAAAAAGCACAAATAGCTTATTCTTAAGAGCTATATAGGAAAAACTCTGGAGAGCGCTGTGTATCAAGGGCATTCTCTATTTTTAATTCAGGAAAGTATTGCTTTAAAATAGCTAGAGTGGTATCTTCTTATAGAGCTATAAACCTGCACTGGGTCAGAGAGTATTCTTTCATTTCTGAGTTTGGTTCAGCTTTAAATCCAAATAAATGAAATTTTCCTTTTTTCAGACATACAGCATGACTGGCATTGCTAGATATTCTTGAGTATGTTTTTCGAATACTATTTTCTTCCTACTTCTCTCTTTTATATACACAAGATTGAGTTATATTAGATTTTTTTTTCTTTTTTCTGATGAAAAACACAGAACTCAGAGACCATATTCACAGTTACGGGGTTTATTAGCGAAGTAAAATGTTACAGGTTCTGGTTCAGGAATACCCAAGATACTGTTCTTTGAACAGGACAGCATATTCTCAGCTGTGCCTGCAGGTAGTTCTCTCTCTGGCCATCAGCCCCTTGGCCCGGCCTCTGCCCTGCTTGGGCAAATGTTACAAAGCTCTTTTACCTCTGCTGATAAGTGCCCAAAGGCAGCCCACTCTGCCAGCAAGCCTCTACCCAAAGGCACTTAACTTTCTCACTCCATAAGCTGGGAAGCCTACTGCGCTGTCTCCTGTCAGTCTCCTGCCACCGTTTCTCTGCCACCTCTTCTCTTTGTTTTCAGTGTTAGAGCACTCTCTCTCTCCCTGTCTCTCTCTCAGTCTCCTGGTTCCAGGAGTTTTTAAGTGCATGAATCTGGGTCCAAAGGACACACTACACTTCTGGCTCTTCTTTCTTGGTGGTGGTGAAATCCTCCCCTCTGCCTCTGGGATGGTTCATTTTAAGACTAGCTGGAGGTCAGAACTGACCAATCCCTTGTTAGAGTTCCATATATTTCCTTATCTGCATGACCCCATCTTCACACAGGTGCCATGCATTTTATTTACCTGCTATTCAATCCCCTTGGTGGGTCACAATTACCTTATCTCCATATTCCAAGCCAATCACTTGGATGAGAGTTACAAGACCATGATGAGAATGGCCATATAAAAGTGATTCATTGTACCACAGACATAAACTACTACAAGAGAATCACCATGAATAGGTCTTTCCTTTCCTTTAAATACTCTGATCCTTATGAGTCTCAATCTACTGCTGAATAAGCAGAGCTAATGGGAGAGGTGGTTACTACAGATGAGAGACGCCTGATTATTCAAAGCCCATTCTGTTGGCTCTTTTGTTGTACTTTACCCTTCCCATTTTTATAACAGAAAAAACAAAGAAGAAAAAAAAACCTAATAAATTATATGAAACTATATATAGATACATATCTATTGCCATTGAATTGATTGTGACTTACAGCAACCCTGTAGGACAGAGTAGAACTGCCCCATAAGGTTTCCAAGGAATGCCTGGTGGATTCAAACTGTTAACCTTTTGGTTAGCAGCCGTAGCTCTTAACCACTATGCCACCAGGGTTTCCATATATATGTATGGAATGAAAGTATTTCTTAGGGAAATTCAGAAATAAGGTATTTTCTCCATTCTAATCAATGATTGCATCTTGCTTGGATCCACATTCAACATTCACATCGCATTGCATTGCATTGACACATTGCATTGAGCAAATCTGATGCAAAAGACCTCTTTAAAGTGTTAAAAAGCAAAATGTCACTTTGAGGGCTAAGATACACCCGACTCTGTCCATGGTATTTTCATTCACTTTATATGCATGCAGGAAACCCTGGTGGCGTAGTGGTTAAGTGCTATGGCTGCAAACCAAGAGGTTGGCAGTTCAAATCCGCGAGGCACTCCTTGGAAACTCTGTGTGGCAGTTCTACTCTGTCCTATAGGGTCGCTATGAGTCGGAATCGACTTGACGTCAGTGGATTTGATTTTTTGGTATATGCGTGCACAAGCTAGACAATGAATAAGGAAAACTGAAGGAGAATTGATGCCTTTGAATTATGGTGTTGGTGAAGAATATTGAATATACAATGGACTGCCAGAACGAATGAATCTGTCTTGGAAGAAGTACAGCCAGAATGCTCTTTAGAAGGGAAGATGGAGAGACTTTGTCTCAGGTGCTTTGCACATGTTATCACGATGAACCAGTCCCCAGAGAAGGACATCACGCTTGGTAAAGTAGACCCAAAACCAAAGCTGATGCTTTCAAGTTGATTTCAACTCATAATGACCATATAGGACAGAGTAGAACTACCACATAGTGTTTCCAGGGAGTGGCTATGGATTCAAACTGCCAACCTTTTGGTTAGCAGCCAAGCTCTTAACCACTATAAGGAAGACCCTTAAGGATATGGATTGACCCAGTGGTCAACAATGGACTCAAACATAGCAAGGGTTGTGAGGATGGTGCAGGACTGGGCAGTGTTTTGTTCTGCTATATATGGGGTCACTACGAGTCAGAACTGACTTGATGGCATCTTATAACAATTTTATAGAAAACTTTCAAAAACAATACACAGAGTTCCTGTAAACTCTTTACCCAGCTTCTCCAAAGTTAATATTTTACATAAACATAATATAATTTTTAAGACAAGAAAATCAATGTTGCTATAATATTATTTATTTACTTTATTTCACCAGTTTTTCCTCTGATGTCCTTTTTTTCGGGTCTAGGATACAGTCTATAAGCCCATTTTATATTTAGCTTTCACCTTAGCCTTTCCCATCTATGACAGTCCCTTAGTCCTTGTTGTTTATGACCTTGATACTTCTGAAGAAAAATGGCTAATTATTTTACAGAATGTACCTTAATTTGGGTTTGCCCTGCTGGCATAGTGGTTAAGAGCTAAGGCTGCTAACCAAAAGGTCAGCAGTTCAAATTCACCAGGCGCTCCTTGGAAACCCTATGGGACAGTTCTCTGTCCTATAGGGTTGCTATGAGTCAGAATTAACTAGACGGCAATAGGTTTTTGTTTTTGATTTCTGATATCTTCTTAGGCTAGGTTGATGTTGATTTTTGACAAGAATAACACAGAAATGATGCTGTGCACCCTTCTTATTGCATCACATTGGTGGTACAGGTTTACATGTCTCATTATTGATGAAGTGATGTTGGATTACTTGGTTAAGGTGGCATCTGCCTTATTTCTTCATGGTAACGTCATTTGCAATGAGTAAGCATCTTATAAGGAGATACTTAGAGGTTGTGCAGATATCCTGTCTCTTACCATTCTGAGCATCCATCAGTTATTATAATTATTACTACGGTGTTTACATAATGGTGATTTTATATCTCTTTTCTCCCTACTACATTTATTAATTGCTTCTATTAGAAGGAGGAGCTGTATTTTCTCCCAGTTTGTTTATCAATCTACTTTTTTATATTACTGTGGCTTACAGACCTTTGTTTTATTCTGTAGGTTTTAATTTAATATTTTTTTTAATTTATTTTTTGCTCAAATTGTTCTGTATTTGGCCAATGTGAGCTCCTTCAAGCTGGGTCCTATGTCCTTTGGAGATCTGCCATTATTTCTTTAGTATCATTTTTTAGCATTACTTACTAACCACAAGATATTCCAGCCTCATCTTGTATTTTCATTGCCCTGGCCCTCAGTGTGGTTAGATATTTATCTAAGGAGTCTAGAACAGCATGTAGAAATTTATTAGCTATAAATCAATTAATTAAAATGCCATATCAGTGTGCAGTTAGTTTTGTCTTTAATATTACAGCATACAACCAAAATACTGGGCATTGACTGCACTCATGTGTTCTGGTGTCATTGCTTCTAGGTTCTGTCAGCAGTCAGAGCTAAGAAACATATGTACGTGTACTAACACACTCATACACATGTGTTTATTTCTGTATATATCCATACATATTAAAACCATGAGCTTATATTGATACCTCCAATTCTAATCCAAACCCACAGGTTATTTCTAGCCTTCCCCCTTTCCTTATTTATAGCTCCTTTCTCTGACAGTGAGAAACCTGTTTCTCATTATCCTCAACATATTTACTTACTTGCAAATCCCCGTATACATCTGAAATATTTTCAGAATTAGTAACCCATAACCATTTGAGGAGCAAATTTATTAAGTAAAATACAGCATCAGTGTACAATTCATTTTGTCTTTAACCTTACAGTACACCACCAAAATTGTGTTTTCCAAAATTACTTAGGTTTGGAACCCTGGTGACAGCTTGGCTGCTAACCAGAAGATAGGCAGTTCAAATTCACCAGCTGCTCCTTGGAAACCCTAGGGGGCAGTTCTACTCTGTAGTATAGGGTGTTGTAGGGTAAAAAACACCACAAGGTTTAGTAAAGCAAAAAGAAACTTTCATTGGGCATATAATCAAAAAGGTAAAAGTGGAAACCCTAGGGGGCAGTTCTACTCTGTCCTGTAGGGTCACTGTGATTCTGAATCAAGTTGATGGCAATGAGCTTGGGGTTTTTTGTTTTGTTTTACCTCTTCTTTCCTGTCTCTTCACTTGTAGTATTCACTTGTAATGCAGTGAGGTTTATGTGTTACTCTTTGCATTATATTTTGGGTTCCCCCAACATCCTGCATTCAGGTTGATTTTAATTATTCATTTTTAGTGAAGTGAAACATTGCATGGTTTTATAAGTCAGCACTATACAAAAGAATTCTTACAGATGTCTAGGGCATTTTAAAACTTTTTTGCCATTTCTGAAATTGGAATGGTACATACAACAGATGTTTATATTTAAGCAATTTTTTTCTTTAATTTTAAACGGAAAGAATTTTGCTAAAACAATAGCATATCTTAAAAAGGACATCTTGGGATGACATGGGAACTTAAAGGAAGAAGAAATTTGAAGGTTGAAGATGTTAGGGTTATGTTCTAAATTTATTTTCACAAAATTATAATCAAACTGCATATTTGATTACTGTTCCATTATTGGTCTATAAATGTTTTGGGTTTTGTCTTTGTGATTTTTTTCCCTTGAAGAGGTATTATACCTCTTTGACCTCCTCAACTCAGGAGTGGCCTGAGGGGTGAGTATGAAGGAATTACACAGTGGTAGATGGAAGAACAAATGCAAAGAAACAGAAGCAAGATAAAATACAGTGTATGTGAAAAATTAAAAGTCCACAGGTATGTCTGGAATACAGATTGGGTTAGGACGTGGGGTGAGGAGAGAGATGAGTCTGAAGATGTAAGATGAGGAAGACTATCTAGGCTATGGTAAACCATTCTTAACAAATTTGAGTTTTGCTTTCAGATGAAATCATTGGGAGGCAATGAAAGAGTAGAAAAATGTCAGGCTCTCATTTGAATTTTAGAAAAATCCCTATAGATTAAAAAGGTAGAAGTTAGATGGGAAGCCAAGCTGGAACTGAACTGGAATCTATGGATCCAACGTCACCGTCATGGAAGAGAGAGGTGATCTTCAGAGTGGTGAAAAAGTTACAGATTTGGGAAATATTTGGGAAGCATGATTGTTGGTACCCTGTGATTGGTTAGATATTGGTTATGCTAGAGGAAGGAATGGTTACTCAGATTTTTGGCTCATCCAATGAGACAGTTGAAAAAGCAGATTTGGATATAGTAAGTTTTAGGATTTTGTGCAATATTAAGGATGATATTCAGTTCAGATAACTTAGAAACAAATTTATTAATTAGAGGACACTGTTGGTGGGCACTTACATTCACCTTTAACATTATAACATACAATTAAAATACTGTCTTCCAAAGTTACCTAGATGTGTTGCTTCCCCATCTCCTTAATTTGGGAAAATCTGGGGTGGAGATATTGATCTAAAAATTTCCATTATACAAGTAGATTGCAATTAAAACCAAAAGAAAGGATACACTTATATAAAGGAGACCACACATTAGCAGATATTTTAAAGAGATCAACAAAATTAAGGCCTAAGTAGTTCATAGAGTTATTTAAAACATTGGAAATAGCAGTTTCAGTGAAATAATGAGTGAGAAGTCAGAAGAGAGTAGAAAGAGAAAAGATTTTTAGGTAAGAAACTACAGAATGGTGTCATGTACAATCCTTTAATGTGATTTGGCTGTGAAAAGAAGGAGACAAATATGGAAATAGCTAGAAGAGGACATGGTGTCAGGGAAAAACTTGTAATTACAGGAGAAACATTAGCAAATGGAAATGCTGAGGTAAGAAGGAGAGTTGATAGCATATCGAATGTGGTCCTGGAGTAAAAAAAACAAGCTAAAAATTTTGCCTGGAAAAAAAAGGAATTAATTTTACATAAAAGGAAAAAATATGTCTCATAATAACAAGATACAACAGTGTAGATACAGGTTCGTTCTTAGGTTTGGTGGCAGGTGATCAAGGGAGTTCTCTCATGTGATGGTTTCTACTTTGTGAAGACAGAAGTAATGTCATCTGTTGAGGATGGGAGGATTGTGGTCTGTGTGGGAGACTGGCACTCAACCTCCATTTGACCTTTCCTACTGCAGAGACTAGGAAGATAGAACCACATTAAAGCCAGGGATCTTGATGTGATTTATGGGTCACTGATCAGTTGTGTTTCTGTGAGATTGTGACAAAACTTCAGCCTGCCCTTTTTGAGTTTTTCCTTGCAGATGGTTTTACGGTAGCATTGCATTTTTCTGCAACAGTGTCAGTGGAGTTTGCCTTTCCTTAACTAGATTCATGCCCGTTTATTAACCAAGTCAATGCCAACTGGTAGAGACCCCATATACTGCCTGATACATTTAGCTACATGTATCTGTCTGAGCTTAAATTTAGATTTGCTAAAATTAAATAAAACTTAAAATTCAGCTCCTCAGGTATACTAGCCACCTTTCCCAAGTTCAACAGCCATATGTGCCAAGTGGTTTTGATATTGGACAGCACAGGTACAGAACACTTCCAACATTCCAGGATGTTCTATCAGACGCACCAGTCTAGACAGTAATCTTACGATTTTTCCATGATGGAACTCATTTGAGATCATGTAACCTGATAAATGGTACTATAATATGGATGCTGATTCTTAATACAGTGATATTCATGATAGTTTATTTATAAAGGAATAATTATCTATTAAACACATGGCTAAAGAAATGAAGACCTCCATTTATATTGAGGATGTCAAGGAACAAGGAAATTGCTAGACTATATATGTGTCTGCTCAGTGCATTCGGTTCAGCGCGGTGACAGGGTTCCAGAAACGCAATGCTCACTTTCATCCCTTCCTGATGGATTATACCCAGTGGGCTGTCCAACTTGGCTTCCAGTTCATTGTTCCCACAACCCATTCTTTCTTCAAAACAAAGTTCAAATAAAAGTTTGCCAACTGTGAAAATTAACTCCTGACATGGATACAGTCACTGCTTTTACATAAAAATACACAAAACCTATAATTTGGAGTTTATTACCATAGCCTTGGGCTTGGATGTATTTGCCAGATTAAAAAAAGATGTGAGACCCTACAAAACTTACTGCTGTTGACTCAGACTTATAGTGACACCATGTGACAGAGTAGTGCTGCCCCATTGGGTTTTCTAGGCTGTAGTCTTTACGGAGGCGCTCTGGTGGTGCAGTGGTTAACAGCTTGGTTGCTAACTAAAAGGTCAGCAGTTTGAATCTACCAGCTGCCCCTTGGAAACTCTATGGGGCAGTTCTATTTTGTCCTGTAGGATCACTACGAGTCGGAATTGACTTGCCTTGAAGGCAATTTTTTTTTTTTTTAATTGTTACGGAACCAGATCTCCAGGACTTTTCTCCTGTGTAGCCACTGGTAGGCTCGAACCTCCAACGTATCGGTTAGTAACTGAGTGCTTAACCACGGCATCCCCAGGGCTCCTAGAAACTCTATAAAACCCTACATGTTAATTTATTTACGGATACGATTAATTGTTTCAGTACATTTAACCCAAGCAAGGCTCTAGAACAGTTTCTAAATTTGGAAGGTCTTTGAAGCAAGTGACATATTTGTGTAAGTCCCAGTGATGGTTTATGGTGACATTATATGGATTCTTGTTGTTGCTGTGTACATCCAGTCATTACCAACTCAGAGTGACCCTATGTGTTACAGAGTAGAACTGCCCCATAGAGTTTCCTAGGAGGAAACCTTTACAGGAGCAGACGCCCAGGCCTTTCTCCCATGGAGTCTCTGGTGAGTTCAAACTTTGACCTTTTTGTTAGCAATTGAGGACTTAACCGTTGCACCAGCAGGGCCCCTTTGGATTCTCCACGGACATCTAGAAATGACAGTTACTTGAATAGAAGCAGAGGAGGGAGCTGTGGTGGAGAGATCGTTTGCACCGATCTATGTAACACTGGCAGCCCATGGCCTGATAAATATCTGTGTGTCTGCATGCTTGGCCAATATATTTACAGGACGCGAGCTCTGCCCATACGTTCAGGCACATTTCAAGCAGATCGCAGGTTTGCAGACAGGTCTGAGCCTCCCTCCTGGGGCCCTTACATAAAGAGTCTAAGAATGTGTAAGCTGTATAAGAATGTATACACGTGTAAGAATCTTCTCTTTTCACCTCAAAGGGCGGTATGCTTCCACGTCTGCATTTAATAGATGCCTTTGGCATTGAACGGTCTTTGCCATTGCTGTTTGCTGCCACTTAGTCAGCTCTGACTCGTGACAACCTTATGTTTAACAGAAGGAATCCCTCCTTGCCTGGTCCCGTCCCATCTTCACAATCATTGGTAAGTTTGAGCCCACTGTTGAGGCTTCTGTGTCAGCCCATCTCATGGAGGATTTCTGTCATTTTTGCTGACCCTCTGCTTTACCGAAGGAGTCCTGGTGGTGCAATGGTTAAGAAATCAGCTGTTAACCAAAAGGCTAGCGGTTTGAACCCACCCAGCAGCTCCACTGGAGAAAAACCCCAAACCAAACCCATTGCCGTCAAGTTGATTCCAACTTATAGCAACCTTACAGGACAGAGTAGGACTGCCCCATAGGGTTTCCAAAGAGAAAACACCTGGAAATACGTTCCTGTGAAGATTACAGCCTAGGAAACCCTATGGAGCGATTTTACTCTGTCCTATAGGGTCACGATGAGCTGGAACCAACACAGTAGCACTAAACAACAAAAATTTTACCAACTACAATATTCTTTTCTAGTAACAGTCTTTCCTGATGCCCGGTCCAAAGTAAGTGAGAAGTAGTCACACCATATTAATGTCTAAGGGGTATTCTGGTTGCGTTTCTTCTAAGACTGGTTTGCTTGTTCTTCGGGCAGGAAGTCCACAGTATATTCAATATTCTTCACCAACACCACAGCTGGCCCATGGAAGCAGCAGTCAAGAAATCACACGATACATTGCATGTGCTGCAAAAGACCTCTTTAAAATCCTAAAAAAGCAAAGATGTCACTCTGATGACTAAGGTACACCTGACTCAAGCCATGGTATTTTCAGTCACCTAATATGCGTGTGAAAGTGCGACCATGACAAAGGAAGTAGAGGGTCAGTGAAAAAGAGGAAGATCCTCAGTGAAATGGATTGACACAGTGGCCGCAACAATGGGCTCAAACATAGCAATGATTATGAGCCTGGTGCAGAACCAGGCAGTGTTTTGTTCTGTTATGCATACAATTGCTATGAGTCATCGCCAAATTGACAGCGCCTAACAGCAATAAGAAAGACTCTGGGTCTCCCTTTAAAGTTTACTCCCAGTGTGGAATTTACTTGACCACAGGTAGGTCCTACAGTTTCCCCCAGTTGCTGCACCAGATGGTTAAACTCCACGTACTCGGTCTGGCCAGCCACCGCCATCCTCTCCAGGCCTGTGGCCAGGACCTCTGTCTGCTCATTCTAAACTTGCTGCCCCAGGCCTTTCTCACAGTGGCTTCCCCTGGCTTGCTCTTTCTTCAATGTCTACTTCAGCCCTCTCCACTCAGCAACCTTCTGGTCTCCTCTGACAAGGTGGGCCTCACAGCTCTTTCTAAGTGGTCTCAGCCCCCCTCTCGGCTCTCCCCTCCCATTTCGTTCTTTAATTTCCGTGATACGCTGTCTGATCCATCCTCAGCTCCACGGAATTCCCCAGCCCCCAAAAAGGAGTGTGGAGCTCTGCTTGCAAATTTCTGTGATTATCCTGATGAATCAAGACTGACTCCAGAGGGCTTCTGCCTCCATAAAAAAAAAAAAAGTTTCCGCCTAGTCAATTCCAACTCATATCGACCCTATAGGACACAGTAGAACTGCCCCATATGATTTCTAAGGAGTGGCTGGTGGATTTGAACTGACAACCTTTTGGTAAGCAACCATAGCTCTTGATCGCTATACCACCAGGGCTCTTTAGCCTCCACAGATAGTTCATTTTCATTGCACACAGGACTCTAAAAAAATTCCATAATGAGTACTACCATGGTGATTACTATTAACAATCATTATTAATACCCTGCAAGTTGTTGTAACAACAACAATAACAACCACTAAAGTACTTACCATGACCTTGGTATGTTCCAGGTATCTAACTTCCGGAACAACGTTATAAAGTGGATACGATCAATATCTCCACTTCACAAGGCTATAAAATGAGGCGTAGAGAGGTGAAGCCTTCCTCCTAAATCTAGAAGGTTGGCAGTTCGAATCCACCAGGCACTCCTTGGAAACCCTATGGGGCAGTTCTACTCTGTCCTTTAGGGTCACTATAGAGTGGGCCAATGGAACTACTGAGTTGTTGAGTCAGGAACATAAACGAGGAAGACATCGCACAACACTGCCGGGTAGTTAACATTGGCCAATACTGAAATGCAGTCCTGTGTGGTGCAAAAGGTTAACATGCTGGGCTGATAACCAGAAGGTTGGAGGTTTGAGTCTACCCAGAGGCACCTTGGAAGAACGGCCTGGTGCACTACTTCTGAAAAACCAGCTACTGGAAATCTACAGAGCACAGTTTCTTGGACATACATGGGGTCACCAGGAGCCAGACTCAACTGCATGGTTTGATTTTTTTTTTGGTTAAGTGCTGTGTGAACTTGGAAGAATCTAATGGTCTCTGTTTCTTCACATGAGAGGTGGGAATGAAAGAAGATGCGGACTTTCCATGGCTGATGTGAACCAGGTGATTCAAAAAGTGCTTGTAAGACTCACGGTACATGGTACTGTTTATAAATATTTTAAATATTGGCTATCAGATTAGGGTTAAATACATGGTATTGTTTACTTGGTAAGAGGCATGACCAGAGAGATAAATTGGGTTGCAAACTCAATGTTGTCAGCTGCTGTCAACTTGCCCCCAACTCATGACGGCCCTGTGTGCATTGTGATCCACAGGGTTTCCACTGGCCGATTTTTCAAGAATACATCACCCAGCCTTTCTTCACAAGTCGTTGTTGTTAGGTGCCATAGAGTGAATTTTGATTCATAGTCACTATGTGACAGAACTGCCCTCTAGGGTTTTCCAGGCTTTAATCTTTTTTTTTTTTTTAAATAATTTTCATTGTGCTTTAAGTAAAAGTTTACAAATCAAGTCAGTCTGTCACATAAGAGCTTATATACACCTTACTCCATAGTCCCACTTACTCTCCCCCTAATGAGTCAGCCCGCTCCTTCCTTCCAGTCTCTCTTTTCGTAACAATTTTGCCAGTTTCTAACCCTCTCTACCCTCCTGTCTCCCCTCCAGAAAGGAGAGGCTGACACAGTCTCAAGTGTCCACCTGATACAAGTAGCTCACTCTTCATCGGCATCTCTCTCCAACCCATTGTCCAGTCCCTTTCATGTCTGATGAGTTGTCTTCGGGGATGGTTCCTGTCCTGGGCCAACAGAAGGTTTGGGGACCGTGACCACTGGGATTCCTCTAGTCTCAGTCAGACCATTAAGTATGGTCTTTTTATGAGAATTTGGGGTCTGCATCCCACAGATCTCCTGCTCCCTCAGGGGTTCTCTGTTGTGCTCCCTGTCAGGGCAGTCATCGGTTGTGGCCGGGTACCATCTAGTTCTTCTGGTCTCAGGATGATGTAAGTCTCTGGTTCATGTGGCCCCTTCTGTCTCTTGGGCTCATAGTTATCGTGTGACCTTGGTGTTCTTCATTCTCCTTGGATCCAGGTGCGTTGAGATCAATTGATGCATCTTAGATGGCCGCTTGTTAGCATTTAACACCCCAGACACCACACTTCAAAGTGGGACACAGAATGTTTTCATGATAGAATTATTTTGCCAATTGACTTAGATGTTCCCTTAAGCCATAGTCCCCAAACCCATGCCCTTGCTCCGCTGACCTTCAAAGCATTCAGTTTATCCCGGAAACTTCTTTGGTTTTGGTCCAGTCCAGTTGAGCTGACCTTCCATGTACTGAGTATTGTCCTTCCCTTCACCTAAACTAGTTTTTATCTACTAACTAATCAGTAAATAACCCTCTCCCACCCTCCCTTCCTCCCCCCCTTGTAACCACAAAAGTATGTGTTCTTCTCAGTTTATACTATTTCTCAAGATCTCATAATAGTGGTCTTATACAATATTTGTCCTTTGCCTCTGACTAATTTCACTCAGCACAATGCCTTCCAGGTTCCTCCATGTTATGAAATGTTTCACAGATTCATCACTGTTCTTTATCGATGCATAGTATTCCATTTTGTGAATATACCACAATTTATTTAACCATTCATCTGTTGATGGACACCTTGGTTGCTTCCAGCTTTTTGCTATTGTAAACAGAGCTGCAATAAACATGGGTGTGCATATATCTATTCATGGGAAGGCTCTTATTTCTCTAGGGTATATTCTGAGGAGTGGGATTTCTGGGCTGTATGGTAGTTCTATTTCTAACTTTTTAAGAAAACACCAGATGGATTTCCAAAGTGGTTGTACCATTTGACATTCCCACCAGCAGTGTATAAGGGTTCCAATCTCTCTGCAGCCTCTCCAACATTTATTATTTTGTGTTTTTTGGACTAATGCCAGCCTTGTTGGGGTGAGGTGGAATCTCATCATAGTTTTAATTTGCATTTCTCTAATGGCTAATGATCAAGAGCATTTTCTCATGTATCTGTTAGCTGCCTGAATATCTTCTTTAGTGAAACGCGTGTTCCCGTCCGGGCTGTGATCTTTACGGGAGCAGATCGCCAGATCTTTCTCCCATGGAGCTGTTGGGTGGGTTCAAATCACAGACCTTTCTGTTAGGAGAAGGGCACTTAACCATTTGCTCCACCAGGGTTCTTTCCTTCCTTTGTTGTCGCTGCTTGCCATCAAGTCGATTCCGACTCATAGCAGCCCCGCGTGACAGAGTAGGGCTGTCCCATAAGGTTCTCCAGGCTGTAATGTTTACAGGAGGAGATTGGCAGGCCTTTTCTTTCACTGGTGCGCTCAACCTACCAACCTTCGGGTGAGCAGCTGAGTGCTTAACCACTTTGCCAGCAGGGCTCCTTCCTTCCTGTTTCGCTGATGTGTGCCTTTCAGTCACTTCTGACTCGTGGAGACCCCATGTCAAAGGGTAGAACTGCCCCAAGGGGTTTTCTTGGCTGTAATCTTGCCAGATGCAGATCACCAAGTCTTTCCCCTGAGGAGCCTCTCCTGGGTGGGAAACACCAACCTTTTGGTTAACAGCCCTTAATTGTTTGCACCACCAGGGCTCCTTCCTTCCTACAGAGATGCTACTTAAAAGTCATTGACTTGGGTGATTAATTCTGAGGTCAAAGGTATAAAAAGAACAAAAACAACAAAAAGTTGCCTTCAAGTTGATCCTGACTCATGGTGACCCCAAATGTTTCAGGGTAGAACTGTGGTCAGAAAGGATGTCAACCCTGATTCTCCAAGTGTTGGCTACAGTATCTTAGCTTTTTTGTGCGTAAAGTGGGAATCAAAAAGTGGGACGATGAAGCGGGTGGACTGTTAATGTTTGCAAGGGCAAGATAATGGGCAGCGTGCAAGACAGGGATGGGGAGAGGAGACCAGGGTCAGACAGAGCTTGACAAGGACTCATGAGATGAGCCATGTCCTTACTGAACACTTCTCTGGTGTTTTCCTCACACCCTGCAAAGAGAAAACACAGCTCCTCAGTTTGCTTGGGCCTTAAACACCAGGATCCTGATAGGAACCTGCAGACCAGCAGAAATTACAAGTGCATAGACTATGTTCTGGAAAGCCAGGCTCTAAAAATAAATGTGATGGCAACTCATGTTTTAAACATTGACTACTCCTGCTCTGCCACTAGTCCTTTGATATAGATGTTTTGTTGCAGGCTGCATTCATTAATTAATTTGCATCAGGCCTCCAAGCTCAAAAGTGCTCCTTTCTAAACTTGTATGCATCTCCACAAAGAGGTCTGTAAAACAGAAGTTAGAGTAGGATAGCAAGATCCAGCTGGTCTCGCATCCTGCTGATGGCCTTGTTTTGACAATCTTTACCAAAGCTTTTGATCCGCTGGTGTTTTTATAATGCATAATTGACACATGTTTCAGGAAGCTTATTTATCACTCCCAGAGTTCTAAGATTCAATGTTAAATACCCCTTTAAGGTATTTACATTCCACAGCAGATATGTTCAGCTCATGATGGTGCAGGGATCTCTTTTTGAGTCTGTTCTAGGAGCACTGTATGGCTTTCCAAGGTCATTTCTGAAGAGCACCACTGATGACTTCACGTTCCCATGCCATGTTTTACTTCTCTCACTAATAATGTCCTGCGTGATGCTAAGGGTATTGTTGTTGTCATAGCGACCCTATGAACAACAGAAGGAAACCCTGCCTGGTCCTACACCATCCTCACAATCGTTATGCTTGAGCCCATTGTTGCAGCCACAGTGTCAATCCAACTCATTGAGGGTCTTCTCTTTTCCGATGACCTTCTACCTTACCAAGCATGATGTCCTTCTCCAAGGAATGGTCCCTTCTGATAGCATGTCCAAAGTATGTAAGACGCAGTCTCGCCACCCTCGCTTCTAAGGAGCATTCTGGCTGTACTTACTCCAAGACAGATTTGTTTGTTCTTTTGGCAGTTCATAGCATATTCAATATTCTTCACCAGTGTCACAATTCAAAGGGGTCAATCCTTCTTTTGTCTTCCTAATTCATTGTCCAGCTTTCGCATGCATATAAGGCGGCCGAAAACACCATGGCTTGGGTTGGTCCCATCTTAGCAAAGTGACATCTTTGCTTTTTAACACTTTAAAGAGGACTTTTGCAGCAAAGGTACCCAATGCAACGCATCTTTTGATTTCTTGACTTCTGCGTCCATGGGTGTGGATCATGGATCCAAGTAAAATGAAATCCTTGACAATTTCAATCTTTCCTGTTTATCATCATGTTGGTTATTGGTCCAGTTGTGAGGATTTTTGTTTTCTTTATGTTGAGTTGTAACCCATACTGAAGGCTGTGGTCTTTGATCTTCATCAGTAAGTAGGTCCAGTCCTCTTCACTTTCAGCAAGTAAGGTTGTGTCCTCTGGCAGGCTGCTAAAGAGTCGAGGAGGCTTACCCTTGAGGGGTTTAGTCAGACAGGGAACATACTTAAACAAGTATTTACAATACAATATGGTAGAGCTCAAGGAGCCCTGGTGGCTAAATGGTTAAGTGTTCAGCTGCTAATGGCATGGCTGGTGGTCCAAGCCTTACCCAGGGGCTCCATGAGAGAAAGACCTGGCGATCTGCTTCTGTCATGGATTGAATTGTGTCCCCCAAAAATATCTGTCAACTTGGCTAGATCATGATTCCCAGTATTGTATGATTGTCTACCATTTCGTTGTCTGATGTGATTCCCCTGTGTGTTGTAGATCCTATTACTATGACTCAGTAAGATGGATTATGGGCAGTTATACTGGTAAAATGTACAAGATTAGATAGTGTCTTAAGGCAATCTCTTTTGAGATATAAAAGCGAGAAGCCAGCAGAGAAACACGGGCACCTCACACCACCAAGAAAGCGGCGCCGAGAGCAGACCTTTTGGATCTGAGGTTCCTGTGCTCAGATGATCCCAGACCAAGGGAAGACTGATGCATCACAAGGACCTTCCTCCAGAGCCAACAGAGAGAGAAAGCCTCCCCAGGGAGCCAGTGCCCTGAATTTGAACTTCTAGCCTATCGGACTGTGAGAAAATAAACTTCTCTTTGTTAACGCCATCCACTTGTGGTATTTCTGTTACAGCAGCACTAGATGACTGAGACAACTTCCATGAAAATTACAGCCTAGGAAACCCTACGGGGCAGTTCTACTCTGTCGCATGGGGTCGCAATGAGTACGAGTTGCCTCTGTGGCACATCACAACATGGTAGAGGTTGGGGTCTGCAAAGTATGGCCCTCAGGCCAGATTCAACATGCTGCCTGTTTTCTATGACATGTGAAGTGAGATTCTTTTTTACATTTTCAAGTGGTTGGAAAAAATAAAGATTAGTAGTTTGCAGCATGAAAATGATACACACTTCAAATACCAGTCAGTGTCCACGAATAAAGGTTTATTGTAATGCAGCCTCACCCATTTGTTTATGTATCATCTATGGCTGGTTTAAGGACCACTTGTGGTGAAATGATTAAAAGACTAGGCTGCTAACCAAAAGGCTGGCAGTTCAAACCAGTCCAGCGGCTCCAAGGGAGAAAGATGTGGCACTCTGCTTCGGTAAAGATTACAGCCTAGAAAACCCTATGGGACAGTTCTGCTCTGTCCTACAGGGTCTGCGAGAGTTGGAATGGACTTGACAGCAATGGAGTTTTGAATAGCAGGTTTGGAGTCCCTAGGTAGTGCAAAAGATTAACATCCTTGGGTCCAAACTGAAAGGGTTGGAAACTTGAGTCCACTCAGAGGTACCTCAGAAGAAAGGCCTGGTGACCTACTGAAAAATCAGCCTTTAAAAACCCTATGGAACACAGTTCTACTCTGACACACAGGGAGTCCCCGTGAGTTGAGGTTTTATACTGTGGAGGAGTTTGTTACCAAATAACGTATTATCCTCCATTTTGTAGGTGCTCAGAACAAATCTCAGAGAGCCCAGATAATTTTTCCAAAGTCACAGAGTTACCTAGCTGTGGAACAGGAGTCAAATCCACTGTTATCTGATTCCAGATTCTATCCCTGTCCTCTTAAACCACATCTACCCCCAAAGTAGCCATAATGAAAACATCGGTTCCTAGTTTTTTAAAATAGGAAGTCCCTGGATGATGCCAACAGTTAATCTCCCCAGCTGCTACTGGAAAGGTCGAAGGTTCATGTCTACTCAGAGGTACCTCAGAATGAAGGCCTGGTAACTGTACCCAGAGGTACCTCGGAAGGAAGGCCTGGTGACTGTACCCAGAGGTACCTCAGAATAAAGGCCTGGTGACAGTACCCAGAGGTACCTCGGAAGGAAAGCCTGGTGACTGTACCCAGAGGTACCTCGGAATGAAGGCCTGGTGACTGTACCCAGAGGTACCTCGGAAGGAAGGCCTGGTGACTGTACCCAGAGGTACCTCGGAAGGAAGGCCTGGTGACTGTACCCAGAGGTACCTCGGAAGGAAGGCCTGGTGACTGTACCCAGAGGTACCTCGGAAGGGAAGAGTGGTGACTGTACCCAGAGGTACCTCAGAAGGAAGGCCTGGTGACTGTACCCGGAGGTACCTCGGAAGGAAGGTCTGGTGACTGTACCCGGAGGTACCTCGGAAGGAAGGCCTGGTGACTGTACCCGGAGGTACCTCGGAAGGAAGGTCTGGTGACTGTACCCGGAGGTACCTCGGAAGGAAGGCCTGGTGACTGTACCCGGAGGTACCTCGGAAGGAAGGCCTGGTGACTGTACCCGGAGGTACCTCGGAGGAAAGGCCTGGTGACAGTACCCAGAGGTACCTCGGAAGGAAGGCCTGGTGACTGTACCCAGAGGTACCTCGGAAGAAAGGCCTGGTGATCTCTTTCTGAAAAATCAGCCATGGAAAACCCCAGGGAGCACAGCTCTACTCTGACACACGTGGGGATGCCGGGAGTCAGAACTGACTCCATAGCACCTGGTTTGGTGATTGAAGGGAGGGGGCGACACAATAAAACTTACGAAAATCATCTAAATAGAATGAACTTTCACCCCCATAACCTGGATGAAAAATGCCACCAGTTATCAACGTTTGCCACTGAAAGGTAGAGATTCCGTCGCTGGGTTTGTCTTGAAGGTGTTGTCGTTAGTTGTCCCTGAGCCCATTCCGACTCGTGGCGACGCCGTATGCGCCAGAATAGAGCTGTGCTCCACAGGGATTTCTTGGCTGTAGTCTTAATGGAAGCAGATCACCAGGCCTTTTCTTTGGCGATGCCACCGAGTGGGTTCAGACCACCCATCTTTAGGGAGCTCCCTAGCCAAAGCGAGGTGGCAAAGACGTAAATCAAAGTCACCACTATGTTCCTCCCATTGCCCATTTCTTCACCCTCTGTAGCACGCTCCTGGGAAGATGATAAGGTGGACAGAGGCCTACCTGTCAATCCCCACACCCAAGTACAAAGAGTTGTGCTTGTGATAAAGCTGCCCGCTCTGTAAGGCTTATTTGGGAGTCTTTAAAAAACCTGACCAAGTTCTGCTCACCACAAGGTAATAAAAACACTTAAAGAAGGCCCAAGAGGCTCTTCACCTTTTCCTCTTTTCTGTAGGATCTGTAATTGAAATGCATCTGACAGACATGTCAATACACAGCAGAATCTACTTAACATCGACGCATGACCATGACTCACCACCAAACTGCAAAGAAACACGCTGGGCTTTGAGATGGTCAGGTTTAGACAGAATATGTTGAGCCGTGAACAATGGATTCTCTACGGTGCTCCAAGAGATGATGATGGGAGTTACTTATAGGTGGCAGCTGATTGGGGCTGGGGACCCAGCCCCCAGCTGCCTTTTTCTTTTTGTGCATGCTCAGAGGTGGCAGCATTTCTTTCCAGATAGATGGTGCGTGCCAGAGAGCGCAAGACGTGCAGGTTTGGAATTGTGTGCTCTGCTGCTCTGGCTACTTGGAAGGAGATCTGGGGCGGAGGGGGACGCAGAGAGCTACCTGTGTCCTGGTCACTGAATGCTGATGTTCACGTCACTCCATGGTCAGGGGCTAGCAGGTGCTGAGAAGGGCAGCTACAAGAAAGAGGTTTCTGTCTGGGACTTTGAAACACACACACAGACACACAGACACACACACACACACACACACAAAGACTTCATAAACCACAGCAACTGGCTACTGAGCAAAAAGCATTAAGTAACAGAAGGCAAGAGGAACACACCAAGACGGATGTGGTACAGAAGCAGACGCGATGCTGGTTTGTCTAGAATATTTATCTCTTTGCTTGCTATTCGAAGGAGCCTTGATGGCACAGTGGTTAAGCACTTGGCTGCCATCTGAAAAGTCGGCAGTTTGAATCCACCAGCCACTCCTCAGGAGAAAGATGTGGCCATCTGCTTCTGTAAAGATTACTGTCTTGCATCTACCACGGCCTCCACCAGACTGAGTCCAGTACAACGAGATGGTGCCCGGCTACCACCACTGACTGCTCTGACAGGGATCACAATAGATGGTCCCAGCCAGAGCTGGAGGAAAATGTAGAACAAAATTCTAACTCACAAAAAAAGACCGGACTTACTGGCCTGACCAGAGACTGGAGAAACCCTGAGGGTGTGGCCCCTAGTGACCCTTTTAGCTCAGTAATGAAGTCACTCTTGAGGTTCACCCTTCAGCCAAAGATTGAACAGGCCCAAAAAACGAAATGAGACTAAGGGCACACCAGCCCAGGAGCAAGGACTAGAAGGCAGGAGGGGACAGGAAAGCTGGTAGTAGGGAACCCAGGGTTGAGGAGGGAGAGTGTTGACATTTCGTGGGGTTGCTAACCAATGTCATACAACAATGTGTGTACTAACCATTTAAAGAGAAACTAGTTTGTTCAGTAAACCTTCATCTGAAGTACAATAAAAAAAAAAAAAAAAGATTACAGCCTTGGATACCCTATGGGTCAGTTCTACTCTGCCCTATAGGATAGCTATGAGTTGGAATAGACTTGATGGCAGTGGGTTTTGTTTGTTTGTTTGTTTGGTGTCTTTTTGAAAGAAAATGTGGGCAGATACTGGCTGCAGCCAAATGGGAGTGTGAAGCAAGTAACAAGGAAGCAAATGCTTCCTATTACAAAAAAAAAAAAAAGATTTTGGCCCTTCAATAATCCCCTTGTTCCATTATAACACTAGGTAACAGTTCAGGTTTTAATTGCATGCTTGCTTTCCCAAATGGGACCTAGTTGTTATCTATAATTACACAAGGTTTATCTTTTATCAGAGTAGCCTGAGTGGTACAAATTATTTGCCATCAGCTGCTAACTTAAAGGAAACTTGGTGGCTCAGTGGTTAAGTGCTACAGCCGCTGACCAAAATGTCAGCAGTTTGAATCTACCAGGCACTCCTTGGAAACCCTATGGGGCAGTTCTACCTTGTCCTATATGATCGCTATGAGTCAGAATTGACTCAATGGCAATGGGGTTTTTTTTTTTTTTTTTGGCTAACTTAAAGAATGGCTACTGGAACTTGCTCATAGGTTCTGTGGAAGAAGGCCTGGTGATCCACTTTGGTAAATATTACAGCCAAGAGAAGGCGATGGATTAGTTCTACTCTACATGGGGTCTCCATGAGTCAGGGGATGACTCGACAGCAGCCCACAACGACAACTACATATCTTTTATCTCTCTTCCTTAAACGCTCTTGTTGCTAGCTGCCGTCAAGTTGGCCCTGACTCATGGTGACCCCACACACAACAAAAAACGCTTGCTGGTCCCGCTCCATTCCCATGATTGGTTTTGAACCGGGCCATTGCGATCCACAGGGTTTTCACTGGCTGATTTTTGGAAGCAGATTGCCCCGTCTTTCTTCCTAGTCTGTCTTGGTCTGAAGCTCCTTGGAAACCTGTTCAGCATCACAGCAACACACAAGCCTCCACTGACAGGAGGGTGGTGTCTGAGCCTTCCTTGGACAGGCAAAGCAAAAGTAAGAATTTGATTTTGGTTAAGTTCTTATTTTCGACGACAACAGCAATTGGTGGAAGTGGGGAGCGGAATGAGTGTTCAATAACACGGCGCTCCCCTGTGGGGGTCTTTCACAGATAAATGGATGTGACTATGATACGGCTCCAATTATCATGCAGCTAGAAACCCTGGTTGCATGGTGGTTAAGTGCTACGGCTGCTAACCAAAGGGTCGGCAGTTCGAATCCACCAGGCGCTCCTTGGAAACTCTACCGGGCAGTTCTACTCTGTCCTATAGGGTTGCTAGGAGTTGGAATGCACTTGAGAGCAATGGGTTTTGGGTATCATGCAGCTGGTCTTTTCACTTCCCTCCCACTACCCACTCTTCCAGATGAGTCCCCAGTCTCCCCTTGCCCCGTTTTTCCCATGATTTTCTCCCAGCCGTGTCCTGCCTCTGGCTCCTATAAGACACACACCCACATTTATTTATTTGGCGGGCCTTTAAACAGTTTACTCTGAGTGAGCAGGGAAAACAATTATATTCTTAATCAAATAAAGATGAATGAACTCAGGAAACAGACTAGATAATTTTTTGTTAAGAACAGGCATCTCTTTGAGAAAGGCCATGCCACATCTCCCGCTCTGTATGCCAAATGGGTTTTTGAAAAAGTCAAACCCATTTAGCAATTTTCTCAAAGTCACAGACAGGGCCTTTTCAAATGATTCAATTTATTGAGGAGAAAAAATCTTAACTTTCTGACATGGACATCCGGTATATACCTTGAGATCGGTGGGAATGTTAAGTTCCTCAGTGTCTTCTCGTTTTCTTGGCAAGAAACTCAGAAATTTAAGTTAATCATTCACCTCATTTCAGCTTTGTTCAGTTGCGACATGAAAATCATTTTTTTTTTTTAATCTTTTATGTAATTTCGACCAACTATCCCCTTCCAAATAGCAAATACTTTTCAGAGAGTCTTTTGCAGGGAAATGATGTAAATTCCATTCTCTAGAAGGCACTGGGGATTTGCATCCTCTTCAATTTAAGATTTATGGGCTATCTCTAGTGGAAATGAGTTATTCTAAATTGGACCCAAGTAGTTAATCAGTTGTCACTAAGCTGGAGTAAATTGTGCTGTGCTGCATTTTAACACCTCTGTTTTTTATATGGAAAAATAAACGCCACTAGGCTACTTTGCAGACAGTTGATGCAGGCCTGTCAATCAGATTACAGGGTCAATTGCTAAATTTTCAATACTGTATGCCAAGGTAAAAGGCTTCCATTCATAGCACACTGGAATAGCTGAGCCTGAATGCCACAGAGCAAAAGCTAGGATATGGAGAAAGGACACACTTCCGAAGCCACTCGTGTTCAAGAGGTAAGACTTTACTGGTTCAGTCTGTATTCAGACTGCTTCCTTTGGACTTTATGCTTTATTTACTGGCAAGGAAACTCTTCTTTAGCTGAGTTTAAACTGAGGTTGCATGAATATTTAAAATGATGGTATCCAACCATAAAGCATATTCTTACGATGAGAAGAACAACTAGAGAACATTCCAGCTGACTTGCTTTAATAAGGATTGCAGACCTTTAAGATTATTCTTGTGAAAATAGCAGCAATACTCAGCCCCTTCCAAAAACACAAACCCACTGCTGTCGAGTCGATTCTAACTCATAGCAGCCCTACAGCACAGTGTAGAACTGCCCTGTAGGGTTTCCAATAAGCGGCTGCTGGATTCAGACTGCTGAAATGGACTGGTATTGGCCATTTTCAATCAGACAATCATGTGGTCAGTTGTCCAAGCACTTGCCCTTGCTCCTCCGGTGTGGTTCACAGACTAGCAGCTTGGGTGTGTTAACCTCCCAGGGCCACCATAACAAAATACTGCAAACTGGGTGGATTGTAAGAACAAAATTTATTGTCTCTCAGTTCTGAAGTGGAAGTCTGAGTCAGGGTATCGGCTGTGTAGATTCCTTCTGAGGGCTCTGAAACACAAACTCTCCCTTGTCTCTCCTAACGTCTGCTGGTCCCAGGCATTCCTCAGCTTTCAGCTGCAGCATCACACGGTGTCCTTCCGCTATCTCCCTTGTCTGTGTGTATCTTCTCTTTTATAAGGTCACCCATCATACAGGATTGGGACTCACCTTACCCCAGTATCACCTCATGTTAACCTAACTGATAACATCTTCAAAGGTCACATTTCCAAACCAGGTCACAGGTACCAGGAGTTAGGACCACAACCTATTTTTATGGGTGGACACAACTCAACCCATAACAACAGGAATTACTGGAGCTTGTTAGAAATGCAGAATCTCAGCCCCAACCTCAGATCAACTAGATTAGACCTTCCGTTTGGACAAGATAACTGGGAGATTCCAATGCATATTAAAGTCTGAGAAATAGTTCTCTAGACCAACAGTTGTCAGTCTTAGCTGTACACTGGGGTCTGTTGGGAAGCATCTGATGGAATATCTCTGGGATGTGGCCTGAACAACAAAACAACAACAAAAATACTGCAGGCGATTCTAATACACAGCCAAGGTTAAGAGCCACTACTTTAATCTCAATCTGACATTTTAGGTAAGTTGCGTTTTCGTACACATTATCGGGCTACCCATCACTCACATAACTGCAATTCTCACTCTAAAATGTACGTCTTTTTTCTTTCAAAAATCACTTACTATTTAAAGGCATATTTCTTATCTGAACTCTAAGAAAAGAGAGCCTAAAAAAAAATAATAAAGATTAACAGTCTAAAAAGAAAATCCGTTCCAAAAGCTCTAACTCCAATGTTGTGAGATGTTAATTGGTTTTATTTATTAAAAATCGGTATAAACTTTGTTAAGGCTTATTTGAAAAGTAGACTGTAGATATGCAAATAATAAAATGAGTGTCTGGCTATATTTATAATCTTCCAATTACTACAAATCTTTTCATTGTCATTTAAGAGACTAAGCAGTTATCTTAAGGTTGCCTGTCAAGAAAAATCAAAGTTAAATTCCCCTCCTCTTTGGCATTACCAAACAGCATGCATTTTTTTGAGATAGTGTCATTAATGAAGAATGGAATGGATACCCCTAGAATGTGGCCGTGTTAGGCATCTTGTGTGAACTGCTTCAATATCCTGTCAACTCCAGCCACCACAGCTACGGTGCTTTACCAGCTGCCGTAGAGTTGCCTCCAATTCATGTGGACCCCACGTGTGTCAGAGCAGAACTGTGCTCCATAGGGTTTGCAGTGGGTGATTTTTTGCATGTAGACCTGCAGGCCTTTCTTTTGAGGCACCTCTGGGTGTACTTGAACCTCCAACAAATTTCCAGTTAGCAGCTGAGTGCATTAAGCATTTGCACCACCCGGTGACTCGCTTGGGTACAATTGGACAGTGTTCCTTTCCTTCTGCCTGCCTTGGGGTTCCTATGACACCTCAAAATGAGACATCTACAAAGCCTTCCTTGTACTCAGGGTTATGTAACTTCAAGTCATACGGCTGTAAACACGCATGAGGTCTCTCTTGGCCGATGGTCAACAAGAGTCAGGAGATCATTGTTGCTCCCTTTGTGCCGCAGGTGGACGGTTCTGAGATGCATTTGAAAATGTTGGTACGAAGGTCCCCAGTGGACTGAGCATCAGTCTTTCATTGTTGTTATTATTTACCATAAAGTGGACCCTGACTCATGGCGACCGTGTGTGTGCAGAGTACAACTGCTCCATAAGGTTTTCGGTGGCTGTCAGCTTTCAGAAGCAGGTCACCAGGTCTGTCTTCTCAGGATCCTCTGGGTGGGTTTGAAACACCAACGATTTGGATAGTAGTTGAGGGCTTGACCATTTGCGCCACCCATGAAGCATCTTTGTACTGGCTGTTCCCCCTTCTCTGTCTCACTCCCTGTGTCTTAGACTCTTGCCTCCGTAGATCACGTTCCTATATAAATGGCCTGCCCTCAAACCGTTCCTTCCCCTTTCAAGGGAACCCTGCTGCTGTTAGTTGCTGTTGAGTGAGCTCAGACTCAGGGCGACCTTCTATACAACGAAGAGAACAGAACCCCCGATCCCACGTCATCTTCATGACTGTATGTTTGAGCCCATCGTTGTTCGGGCTCATTTTTGTGGCTGTTGTGTCATCCATCTCATGGAGGGCTTCCCTTGTTTCTGCTGACTCTCAACCAACATGACAACTTTTCTAGTGATGGCTCTTTTCTGCCGACATGTCTAAAACAAGCCAAAATGCATTTGACTGTCTCACTTCTCCGAGAAGTTTGCTCCTAGCATCTTTCATTTTTCTTCAGAGCTAAGGCACTTTCCCTTATAAACTCCTGGGTGTTTATATATGGTAATTAAGCAAGTACTTAACTCTTGTTCACTGTTAATCAGTCTCGAGTTTCCCACCCATTTTACCTGCTGTTCTTGAAGACAGAAATCAGCCACGCCATTTACATGTAACAAGAAATCACATGAAAATGCTTTCTCAACAGTAAAGATCAGACAAATGATGGTGGAGGTGTTGATGACAATGATATTGGTGATGATATTGACGGTGACAATGATGGCGATGATGGTGATGGAGATGATGGAGACGATGATGATGGCTGTAATAATGGTGATGGTGATGGAGGTCATGATGACGGCAGTGATGATGGTAACAATGATGATGGTGATGGTAATGGTGGTGATATGGTAATGGTGATGAAGTTGGTGGTGATGATGATGGTGATAATGATGATGATGGTGGTGATGATGATAGTGATGGCTGTGATAATGGTGATGGTGATGAAGGTCATGATGATGGCACTGATGATGGTAACAATGATGGTAATGGTGGTCATAATGGTGATAATCATAAAGATGATGATGGTGACAATGATGATTGTGATGACGATGGTAGTGGGGATGATGACGGCGGTAATGGTGATGATGGTGGTGACGATGACTAGGAAGCAGTCACCCTGTAGTCAAAATAAAACCTGACTTTACATCCTGGATGACTTCCAAGGTTAACTCCTTACCAGGAGTTGAGCTGAGTATCAGGATTCATTTCTGTGCAAGGTGGAGGCCCACTGCCTTTCTCTAAATTTCTGGAGCCACACCAGGTTTATTATTTGATCACCACAGATATCCTCCTGGTTGGAGCTCAGGTGTCATATATGAAAGGCAGCCTAAGAACTTCTGCAAGATGTTATTGGCCCTCCATAGCCTAATATGTTTATAAAGAATAATTTTAATAACCCTGTGTTTTTCATCCTCAGTTAGGGACTGGGTTATATAGAGTTAGGTGGCCTTGCAATCGTTATTTTATGATATGGTGACAGAGAGAGAAAGCCTGAATTTGAACGTCTAGCCTCCTGGACTATGACAGCATAAATTTCTCTTTATTAGAGACATTCACTTGTGGTATTTCTGTTGTAGCAGCACTAGGTAACTGAGATAGCTCCTAACCAGAAGATCGGTGGTTCAAATCCACACAAAGGCACCTAGGAAGAAAGCCTTGTCAATCTACTTCTGAAAGATCAGCTATTGAAAACCATACGGAATGTGGTTCTATTCTGAAACACATGGGGTCACAATGAGTTGGAAATGACTTCACAGCAACTAGCCCACACACACATACACGCACACAGACACACACATACACCTGCGGCCATCGATTCCAACTTGTAGAGACCCTATACGACATACGGTTTCAAAGGAGTGGCTGATAGATTTGAACAGCTGACCTTTTGGTTAGCAGCCGAGCTCTTAACCCCTGGGGCAGTACAACCCAAATTGAGTCTTCTGTCTGTATACTACACCTCCCATTCAGACACACATAGTATTCAGACCGAGCCATCTCTGTCCCAGCTTCTAGTCTTGACTTACTTGTTCTTCTTCTGACAGCATTTAAACAGCATTTCATTCATTGTTCACTGACTTCATAAAACAATGTTTTTCATTGGCCAAATCTTATCATAAGTTTAATGGGCCAGGATACAGGCTTCTCCTGATTCACATAGCTGCAGGGGCTGGCAAAGCCAAGATCGAAAGGCCAGAGAGCAGGGCTCTGGTTCACAGGCTGCAGAGACTGATGAATGCCAAGATCAGCAGGCAAGACAGCAGGTAACCTGCTAGCTCAAGTCATAAGAACCAGAGATCAGACAAAAATGAGGTAGATGCAGGATCCAGAGTGAGCAAAAACCTTGAGCCTTGCCAGAAAGTCTACCTACACTGGGTGCAGGCCACATTCCCAAGGAAACTCCCTTTCAACTGATCAGCTGACCACAGCAGATCCCACCATGGAGGTGATCACGTTATATCAAATCTCATCATGGAGGTGATCACATCATCGTACAACTGCCCAACTACATCATAACTGCCAAACCACTGAGAGTCATGGCCCAGCCAAGGTGACACACAACTTTAACCATCACACTAATAGAGTTGGTAATTACCGTCTGCACTCTAAAACAATTTTCTCTACTACTTACCCTCATACAGCATCCCTGAAGACACAAACCACTGATAGTTCAATTAAAAACTAATCTAATAGATGACAGAAATTCTTAGATTATCTTTGATATCAAATCTCATCATGGAGGTGATCACATCATCATTGTTGTTGTTCTGTTGTTAGGTGCATTCTGGTCAGTTCCAACTCACAGTAACTCTATGCACAACAGAACCAAACACACTGCCCAGTCCTTCACCATTCTTAAAATTGTTACACTTGAGCCCATTGTTCCAGCCACTGTACCAATCCACCTCATTGAGGGTCTTCCTCTTTTCCACTGACCTGGTACTTTACCAAGCATGATGTCCTTCTCCAGGGACTGATCCCTCCTGACAACATGTCCAAAATATTTAAGATTCAGTCTCTCCATCTTTGCTTCTAAGGAGCATTCTGGTTATACTTCTTCCAAGATAGATTTGTTTGTTCTTTTGGCAGTCCATGTTATATTCAATATTTTTTGCCAGCACCACAATTCAAAGTCTTCAATTCTTCTTTGGTCTTCCTCATTCATTGTCCGGCTTTCACATGCAAGCACGATGCAATTGAAAATACCACGGCTTAGGTCAGGCCCACCTTAGTCTTCAAGGTGACATCTTTGCTTTTCAACACTTTAAAGAGGTCTTTTGCAGCAGATTTGCCCAATGCAATGTATCTTTTGATTTCTTGACTGCTGCTTCCATGGGTGTTGATTGTGGGTCCAAGTAAAATGAAATCATTGTCAACATCAACCTTTTCTCCGTTTACCATGATGTTGCTTATTGGTCCACTTGTGAGGATTTTTGTTTTATGTTGACGTGTGATCCATACTGAAGGCTGCGGTCTTTGTTCTTCATCAGTAAGTGCTTCAAGTCCTCTTCACTTTCAGCAAGCAAGGTTGTATCATCTGCTATCACAGGTTGTTAATGAGTCTTCCTCCAATCCTGATACCCTGTTCTTCTTCACATAGTCCAGCTTCTCGGATTCTTTGCTCGGCATACAGATTGAATAAGTATGGTGAAAGGATACAACTCTGATGCACACCTTTCCTGACTTTAAACCACTCAGTATCCCCTTGTTCTGTCCAAACAACTGCCTCTTCATCTATGTAAAGGTTCCTCATGAGCACAGTTTAGTGTTCTGGAATTCCCTTTCTTCGCAATGTTATCCATAATTTGTTATGATCCACACAGTCGATTGCCTTTGCATAGTCAATGAAACACAGGTAAACATCCTTCTGGTACTCTCTGCTTTCAGCCAGGACCCATCTGACAACAACAGTGATATCCCTAGTTCCACATCCTTTTCTGAATCCGGCCTGAATTTCTGGTAGTTCCCTGTTGATATACTGCTGCAGCCGCTTTTGAATGGTCTTCAGAAAAAATTTGCTTGCACATGATATTAATGATATTGTTTGATAATTTTCACATTTGGTCAGATCACCTTTCTTGAGAATAGGCATAAATATGGATCTTTTCCAGTCGGTTGGCCAGGAAGCTGTCTTCTACATTTCTTGGCATAGGCAAGTGTGCACTTACAGTGCTGCATCTGTTTGTTGAAACATCTCAATTGATATTCCATCAATTCTTGGAGCCTTGTCTTTTGCCAATGCCTTCAGAGCAGCTTGGGCTTCTGTCAGTACCATCGGTTCCTGATCACATGCCACCTCTTGAAATCATTGAATATGCATTAATTCTTTTTGGTATAATGACTTTATGTATTTCTTCCATCTTCTTTTGATGCTTCCTGCATAGTTTAATATTTTCCCCATGGAATCCTTCACTACTGCAACTTGAGGCCTGAAATTTTTCTTCAGTTCTTTTGGCTTGAGAAACGTCGAGCATGTTCTTCCCTCTTGATTTTCTATCTCCAGCTCTTTGCATGTGTCATTGTAATACTTTGCTTTGTCTTCTCGAGCTGCCCTCTGAAATCTGTTCAGTTGTTTTACTTCATCATTTCTTCCTTTCCCTTTAGCTGCCCAATGTTGAAGAGCAAGTTTCAGAGTCCCCTCTGACACCCATCTTGGTCTTTTCTTTCTGTCCTGTCTTTTCAATGACCTCTTGCTTTTTTCGTGTATGATTGTCCTTGATGTCATTCCACAACTCATCTGGTCTGCAGTCATTAGTGTTCAACACATCAAATCTATTCTTGAGATGTCTCTAAATTCCGGTGGGATATACTTAAGGTCATATTGTGGTCCTCGTGGACTTGCAATGATTTTCTTCAGTTTCAGCTTGAACTTACACATGAGCAGTTGATTGTCTGTTCCACAGTCAGTGCCTGGCCTTGTTCTGACTGATGATATTGAGCTCTTCCATCGTCTCTTTCTACTCTGACTGATGATATTGAGCTTTTCCATCATCTCTTTCTAAAGGTATAGTCCATTTGATTCCTGTGTGTTCCATTTGGCAAAGTCCATGTGTATAGCTGTCATCCTCATACAGCTGCCAAACTGCATCGTAACTGCCAAACCACTGAGTATCACGGCCCAGCCAAGGTGACAAACAACCTTAACGATCACAGTAGTAGAGTTGGTATTTACCATCTGCACCTTAAAACTCTCTTCTATACTACCTACCCTCATACAGCATCCCTGAAGATGTGAACCACTGACAGCTCAATTAAAAATTAATCTACTAAATGAGAGAAATTCTAAGATTGTCTTTGGGAAAAAAAATCACAGCACTCATGGGCAACAGCCTTTGGGGTTTTCTGCCATTTAGCCTACATATCTAAATAATTCAGGAAAGGTCCCAGCTGAATTGTGAAAATGTTGAGTTTCTTCTCTCCATTTCTATTTTAGTGATTCTTTGAGTTTACTACTGCAAGGCTTTGGGTAGGTCAGCTTTCATTAAATATTATAGATCAACTCAGTCAGGCTTCAGATATCGTGTAATTTCCAGAAAATGAGACTTTTCCCTTCTTCATTAATCCAAGTAGAGTCTCCTTTTTAATTTTTCCTTAACCCTTTCATGGACCAAGGGATAATGATCCTGTTACATGTTTTCACCCTTGGACATTTAATGCTAGGCATTTGAGCCACTTTAGTACATTCTGGTGTCATGGCACATACTGGTGTGACTGCCTAAAAGACAAGGAAGTTGATTTGCACCACATTTGAGTGCCGAGAGCCACTCGAATGAGGGGATGCTTCCCGGAGGAGTGATTGTGTGAAACTTTCGTGTCTTTTGGCTTCTGTCCAGTGAGACAAAGCTTGCAAGTATGTGTACTATTTCCTTTGTGTTATTGGGAAGGTACCATTGCTGGCATTTGGGAATGCAGTGTGTGAAGCACTCCCGGGGCCATGGGACCAACAGGTCCCACATGTGCGATGTGCGTCATGGAACATGGGATCGATATGGTCCACTCTAAATCAAATTGATAACAATTATGTGCAGCAAGTGCAATGTTTATTTAACATTTTGTGTGTACTTTTGGAAAGCTGATTAAGATATTTTATGGCTGAAGTGTAACCAGGATGTGTAATGCCCCATTGGACCAACATGTCCCACATGTGTGATGTGCTTTATTGAACATGGGACCAATATGCCCCATTTGCAATTGTCATCCCACTTTTTCAAATAAAAAAACACTACCAGCAAACAATGATTCAGCTTTCATTCCATTAGTGGAAAAAACTTTGCATCACCAGAAAATTCCAAAAAAATAATAATTTATCCATAAAAGGGTTAATTGACTGTCTTTGGTTAATAACCTCAGTGTTTTTTAGAACAGTGGAGTGTTCAGTTCCATTCGGAACATTCTCAAAACATCATTATGAAGCAACGATGTTGGTTTTATCTTTATTATAAAAATAGCTTTGTGTCCATGGCAGCTCTATGCCAGCTCTTGGACTGGATTTTTAATTTCGATTTATGTGGAAGAGAAAATCATATTATCAAATATTTTTAACTAGTCACCATGCAATATATGGTCAACCTGAGACAGCCTCACTGTTGGCTCATAGGCAAATAATTCTAATATGAGTATTAAAAATCTATATAATGCTAACAGTATAGAATATCAACAATTTGTACATTTCTAGTTGTGGAATTCTGGGGAAAAAAAGAGTTTTATTATACAAAGTCAATCCATAGCCATCAACCGGACACTTTGGTGAGTTAATATCTAGACAACTACAATTTTTTTTTAATTTCTTAACTGTCCTTAGAAGTTGTATGTGTTAATAAAAATTAGACACAAGTAATATTTTTAGAGAACCCCACCAAGTTTTTCTACGTAAGAATGCATTTACCTATAAACTTAGTCTCCTTGAAAACTGAAAAATACAGAGGTCATATTTTGGATGGCATTTTGGAATCAGGTTGCCTTGAAAATTAACCAATTAATAACTAACTAATTAAAACTAAAATTCCACTTTTGAAGTAAAGCTATTCCCTAAGGAATCCCTTTGAAATTTCAAAAATATCCCAAATTTTAGAGAGCAAAGATTTTTTGAAGCAGAAAAATGGGAGAAAAAATACTTCAAAAAATTTACTAACAGCAAAAAAATTAGAACCACTGTCATGGGTTGAATTGTGCCTCCCAAAATATCTGTCAGCTTGGCTAGGTCATGATTCCCAGTATCATGTGATTGACTATCATTTTGTCATCTGACATGATTCCCCTATGTGCTGTAAATCCTACCACTATGATGTAATGAAGTGGATTAGTGGCAGTTATATTGAGGAGATCTACAAGATTAGACAGCGTCTTAAGCCAGTCTCTTCTGAGATACAAAAGATAGAAGTGAGCAGAGAGACGGGGGAACCTCACACCAGTGAGAGAGAAGCACCAGGAGCAGAGCTCATCCTTTGGACACAAGGTCCCCGTCCTGAGCAGCTCTTTGACCAGGGGAAGATTAATGACAAGGACCGTCCTCCAGAGCTGACAGAGAGAGAAAGACTTCCCCTGGTGCTGATGCCCTGAATTTGGACTTCTAGCCTACCGGACCGTAAGAGAATAAATTTCTGTTTATTAACGCCATCCACATGTGGTATTTCTGTTATAGCAACACCAGATACCCAAAACAACTACAATTTAGTGTTGTTACCCAATAATAAAGGGAACAAATATTTTCAGTCTTAATAGCAAGAGAATTGGGTCAATGTATCACCTAAATATACATCCCTTGGTACATCAATGAACCCATGCACTTGTTCAGTAGCATTAAAAGAGATGTACAGAGAAACAGATTCCATACGAGGAGGACAGAAGAATTGATACATTTGAATTGTGGTATTGGTGAGGAATATTGAATATACCATGGACTGCCGGAAGAACCAACAAATCTGTCTAAGGAGAAATACAACCAGAAAGTTCCTTAGAGTTGAGGACGAAGAGACTTTGGTTTGCTTACTTTGGACATGTCATCCGAAAAAACCAATTGCTAGAAAAGTACCTCTGGGCTGGTAGAGGGTCAGTGAAATCGAGGGAGATTCTAAGTGAGATGGATTGGCATAAGAGTTGTACCAATGGACTCAGGCATAAAAGATTATGAAGACAACCCGGAACCATTCTGTTCCTCTAAATTACTGCATTTCTGCTCCTGTTCCCAAGCATGGTTGCTTTCTTATATAACATCTAACCCAGATCCTGGAGAACGACATCCTGCTTGGTAAAGTAGAGGGTCACAAAAAAGTGGAAGACCCTCAAAGAGATGGACTGACACAGTGACTGCAACAATGGGCTCAAGCATTAACGACAATTGTGAGGATGGTGCAGGACCAGGCTGTGTTTCGTTCTGTTGTACCTAGGGTCGCTATGAGTCGGAGCCAACGCAACAGCACCTAACAACAACAACAGAGACGGAGTCACATCACGGGGAGAACATGTGATTGAAGGTCAGAATATCCCGCTCCAATTCCACTGCTGCTTCTTAACGACCACACATGACATTGGCCATGTGTGAAACCTCCAAAACGCTGTCTCTTCCAGTGCAAAGTGCACAAAATAATATCTGTTCCACCTGCCTCCTCGCAGATCCGTTGTGAAGATCATGGGACAAGGGGCATGTGGAAAAAATATTTTTTGTGAACTGTGAAATACTTAACACTTTACGGATACATTATCTAGGCCAATGGAGGGATGAGAAGGGAGACACGTTCCTGACAGAAACGCAACTCCAGGCCACCATTTCTCCCCGCCACCATGTTGAGAATAGCCTACCAGTGTTGGTTTCAACGAGGCAGCTTTTTCACTACGTAATGTGAAGTAAAATCTACAGAGGGAGGATCAGCTTATGTCTGAACTACAATGTCTTGGCCACATGGCCAAGTTCAAGTCCAAATTCACTTTTTGAGAACCGAAGCTAAAACCACAAACATTTTCCAGAAAGCCTCCCCTATACCTATATTGTACAGCGATCGGGATTATGACACTAGTGCCTCCAATTCTCCAGCTCATGGGGTGTTCAGCTGCTGCCATTGGCACTTCTCCTCGGTGCATTACATGGAACGCTCAGATGTAAACCTGCCCTGAGAAGAAAGGAGTTGTTATTGCCACCAACCTTATGAACAATTCCCTCAGAAAGCAAAAAGAGCCTTATCTTACAGTGCGTACATAATTGAGTCTATACACAGGATTTAACTTACCTCCAAGTTTCCTGCAAACCAAGAAAGAGGCATTTGTGGTTACACAGTTGTCATGGATTAAACTGTATCCCCCAAAATGCATGTCAGCCTTGCTAGGCCATGACTCCCAGTTTTGTGTGACTCTCCACCATTTTGTTTTTCCTATGTGTTGTAAATCCTAATCTCTATGATGTTAATGAGGCAGGGTTAGAAGCAGCTATGTTAATGAGGTAGGACTCAATCTACAAGATTAAGTTGTGTCTTAAATCAGTCTCTTTTGAGGCACAAAAGACAGATGTGAGCAGAGAGACAGGGAGACGTTATACCACCAAGAAACAAGAGCCAGGAGCAGAGTGTGTCCTTTGGCCCCTGGGTCCCTGTGCTGAGAAGTTCCTAGATCAGGGGAAGATTGATGACAAGGACCTTCCCCCAGAGCTGACAGAGAAAGAAAGCCTTCCCCTGGAGCTGGCACCCTAAATTCAGACTTCTATCCTCCTATCTGTAAAAACATTAATTTCTCTTTCTTAAAGCCACCCACTTGTGGTATTTCTGTAATAGCAGCACTAAATAACTAATAGTGAAAAGGCTGCCTCATCAAACCAAGACTTGAAGGCTGTTTTGAATATAACATGAGGAAAAAATATGGTGACCTGGAGTTGGGGTTCTATCAGACAGAGGGGTCCTGAGACATTTGCTGATAAAGTAAATTTGCTTTCAAAAGAAAAAGAGAAAGGCCTAAAGTCAATTCCTATCAACCACACATTTAGCGGTAGTTACGCTGATGAGATCTATAAGATTAGATTGCGTCTTAAGCCAATCTCTTTTGAGAGATAAAACAGAGAAGCAAGTAGAGAGACACAGGGAACCCAGACAACCAAGAAACAAGAGCCAGGAGAAGAACAAGCATCCTTTGAACCCAAGTTCCCTGCACTGAGAAGATGCTAGATCAGGGGAAGATTGATGACAGAGACCTTCCTCCAGAGCTGACAGAGAGAAAGCCTTCCCCTGGAACTGGTGCCCTGAGGTTGGCCTTCTAGCCTACCAAACTGTGAGACAATAAATTTCTGTTTGTTAAAGCCATCCAATTGTGGTATTTCTGTTATAGCAGCACTAGATAACCAAGACATCACACTATGCTCTTTCTTTATTCTTCTAGTTAATAACCCATTCTTAAAGGCTCAGGAAGTCCCTGGGTGACAAAAACAATTACTGTGCTTGACTTTTAACCTGAAGGTTTGTGATTTGAACCCACCCAGCAGCAGCTCAGAAGAAAGACTGGGAGATCTGCTTCCATGAAGACTATAGCATAGAAAATCCTGTAGATCAATTCTACTCTGTAACACATGGAGTTGCCATGAGTCAGAATTAATTCCATGGCAATGGGTTTGGTTTTTTGCTTTAAAGTCTCAGAGGGGGAAAAAAATTCCTGAAGAAGTATGACCAGAATTTTTTTTTTAATCATTTTATAAATTTAAGAGACACTTTTCACATGGAGAAAAAAATTGAGGATTTAAAATTGTTAAGGATTTCACACTCCAGTGATTTATCTCTCATTGGCACAAATGATGTAAGTTTTTCTCTATAAAAATATTAAAAGGATGTATATTGACTGCGATGGTTAAGGTTGTGTATCAACTTGGCTGAGCCATGATTCTCAGTGGTTTGGCAGATACGACGTAGTTTGGCAGTCGTGTGATGATGTAATCACCTCCATGATGAGAACTGATATAATGTGATCACCTCAATGATAGGATCTGCTGTGAGTAGCCAACAGTTGAAAGAGAGTTTCCCTGGGCATGTGTCCTGCATCCAATATAGACAGACTTTCTGTCAAGGCTCCCTGGCATTTGCTCACTCTGGATCCTGCAGCTGGCTCCTCTTCATCTGACCTGTGATTCTGGGGACTTGAACCAGCGGCTTACCTGCCCATCTTGGGATTCGTTGATCTTCACAGGCTGTGAACCAGAGGCCTGCTCTCTGATCGGCTGATCTTGGCTTCACCAGCATCTGCAGCTGTGTAAGTCAGGAGAATCCTCCAGCTTGACCCACAGACTTGGGACTTTCCAGCCTCTACAACCGCATGAGCCATCTCCTTGACATAAACCTCTTTCTGCATGTATATGGACAGTGACTGCTTTTGCTTCTCCAGAGAATCCAGCCTAAGACAATGACCTTTGATTTTATCCCTCAAATCTATCAAAATGCTTAACTATACTAACCTAGTCCCCTAGTGCAGATGGAGACAAAACTCTAGAATTTCTCTGTTTTTTTCCTGTTGCTGAATTAGTATTAATGAGATTACCTAATTTGCTCTGAGCAGGTAATTAATCACAAACTACCAAGTCTAGATTACAGCCTAGGAAACCCTGCGGGGCAGTTTCACTCTGTTATGTCAGGTCAACATGAAATGGAATCAATTCAATGGCAACAGTAACAGCAACAACCAAGCTGAGAGTGGGCAACTGATGAGTTGGAGATTCTTATAAAACAGATTTTGTTACTGCCTATTAGTAACATGGAGCCCTGGTAGCGTAATGGTTAAGAGCTATGGCTACTAACCAAATTGTGGGCCATTCAAATCCAGCAACCACTCCTCGGAAACCCTACAGGGCAGTTCTACTCTGTCCTATAGAGTCACTATGAGTTGGAAGTGACCTGATGGTAACCGGTTTGGTTTTTTGGTTTTATTAGTAATATCTTAAATTCAAGTGAGAACAAATTTGGTTTTCAAGACTGATAAGGGTGCTAATTGAATTCATGTTGAAAGTGCTATCGTGGGACCTCTGTTACCCCTGACTCATGGTGACCCCATGCACAAAGGAATGATACTGTCCCCGTGGTCCTGTGCCATCCTCATGATCAGTCATGGATCACACCCTTGTGATCATTAGGCTTCTCATTGGCTGATTTTCAGAAGTAGATTTCCAGGCCTTTCTTCCTAGTCTGTCTTAGTCTGGAAGCTCTGCTGAAACCTGTTTAGCTCCCTAGCAACATGCAAGCCTTCACCAACAGACCAGTGGTGGCTGTGAGTGAGATGCATTAGCTGGGAATCAAACCAGGGTCTCCCATGTGGAAGGGGGACAGTTTTACTGCTGAATCACCACTGCCTCACACCGCAAGGGTAGGTTCCTGAGAACCATTGCTGTGCTGCTCTTAAAAGTCTCTAATAACAAAAAACCATAAGAACAAAACCAAAACGGACAAAAAAGAAGAATCCAGTTCCCTAACCCTGAATGTCCTCATGAGCCGATGGAATTATCCAACCTTATCTGCCATGACTACCTGGTCTCCGATACCAGGATGTTCCACTCTGCTCCCGCGTCCAAGCTTTGCCTGAATCTCTTCTCCCTTCTTCCTCATCCAGCCGCACGTGGATGAGCTGACATCCACTGTCCATCACCCAAACGTAGGGGAAATAGGTCACCTGATTTGTGATTGTGACAGATTACCCAAATAGAAGACACATGGAACTGTCACAGAGCCTAAACCGTCCTCATCCCCGACTAGGCTGCATTTTCAACCTTTCTATTTGTCACTCACTTGGCATAGCCAACAAGTGCTGCTGAACTCTAAAAACAATCACACAGAGAATGTCATCAGCAAAAAGGCCACACACATGCCTGCAGTTGATGTAGATTCCAGTGACATGTGTGGCGGTTTAATTCTATAATTTCCCATTCAGCAGAGCCTCTTTATGGAGTCAGTGTATTAAAAACACACAGACATTTAATGCTATGACATAAGGCTCTGTATTTGGAGAGGGAGGGCAGGCAGGAAGTGGCTGCTTTTAAGTGACTGTCTAGTACCCAAGGAGCGTGGTGGGGATGCCTGTTTGACAGGTTGGTGCTGTAGTAACAGAGGTAATACTATTTTGTATTTCTATAGTGCCTGTCTTCACAGAACCCAAAGTAGACAGAGGTGATCTTTTCATGGACCACTAAAATCCTGCAAACTAGTGCTTAGTTTTAATTTTAGCCCTTCCTAATCTTTATTGCAGAGCCCTGGTGGCGCGGTGGTTAAGAGCTACGTGGCGAGCTATGGTTGCTAACCAAAACGTCAGTAGCTCAAATCTACCAGCCACTCCTTGGAAACTGGAAACCCTGTGGTGGCAGTTCTACTCTGTCTATAAGGTCACTGTAAGTTGGAATCGACTCGATGGCAATGGGTATTTAACAGGAATCATTATTCCTCCACCCCTCTGTCAGTCTGTCTTATTTTGGTGGTTTGAATGTTGCTGTGATGCTTGAAGCTATGCCAGCAAGTATTTCAAATACCGGCAGTGTCACCCGTGGTAGACAGATTTCAACAACACTTCCAGACTAGGACAGACTAGGAAAGAAGACCTGGTGACCTGCTAACAAAAACCAGCCAGTGAAAATCTTATGTACCATAAAAGAATATAGTTTGATATAGTGCTGGAAGATGAACCCCCTAGATTGGAAGGCGCTCAAAATACATGGTGGCTATAACAATGACCTCAAACACACCAGTGACTGTGATATAACGCCGGACAAGGCTACGTTTTACTCCGTTCTGCATGGGGTCACCATGAGTTGGAGCAACTCTACGGCAACTAACAACAACGATCGTTATTACCAAGAATACTGTTTTATGTATTTATTTTTTAATCATTACGCAAATGTTTATTACGTATTACATACCCAAAAGGACTAGGTGGAGACTGGCTATAGGAGTCCCTGGGTTGTGAGAACAACTCAGTGATCAACTATTAGCCCAAACGCTGGCTGTTCAAACCCACCCAGAGGTGTCTTGGAAGCAGGCCTGGGGATCTGTTCCCAAAAGGTCACACCCTGAAAACCCTGTGGAGCAGCTCAGCTCTATTCTGCACACGTGGGGTTGCCATGAGTCGGAATCCACTTGACAGCAACTGAAGACAACAAGGACAACAGGCTGGCTATGGGCTACGCTCATGGAGGTGATCACGTGTTGGGGAAGATAAGGCAAAAATAGATCATCAGTGGGAACAGGAAGAGATAAACGAGAACGTCAGGAAAGGGTACCTTAACTAGCATTCTCTCAAAAGGCACTCCTCTTATTATTGACCTAGACGTCAGCACATCCAATGCACAACAGTAACTGACAGCCCTGCACGTGAGCCTAAGGCTCAGTGAATTCCCAGTACATCTTCCGATGTGTCGCAGACATCTCAAATTATGAATGCACTCAGGACGAAACTGGATTAATTTTAGTTTATATCCAGCAAGTAATCTGTTTTTATTTGCAAGAGAAAAAAAAAAACTCAGAGGTTGTCAGCTTTTGTTTGGCTCTCAAAAGAGAGTAACTTTGAGTAAAAAGATGTAAAACAGAATAATAATAGGAGTAAGGTGACTTGAATATCTTTTATTTAAATGTTGGGCTTTCGTTTAGTTTTTTTTTTTTTTTAACTTGCTTTTTAGTTAGAAAAACAAAAGCAATACACATACGTGCGGCGGGGGGACTCAAAAGGAAAAAGAGATATGCAATGAAGAATAAAACTCTGTCTTATACCAAGAACTATTTTCATATTATTCGTACATTCTTATTGTGTGTACATGTGTTTGTAGGTGTGTATTTTTGTGGATGTGTATGTACACATATCCACCACCCGTCTGTCTGTTTGTCTTACTGTGGTGGCTGGCATGTTGCTGTGATGCTGGAAGCTATGCCACCGGTATTTCAAATACCAGCAGGGTCACCCATGGTGGACAGGTTTGGGTGGAGCTTCCAGACTCAGACTAGGAAGAAAGGCCTGATGGTCTGCTTCTGAAAAATAGCCAAGGAAAATCCCATGAATCACAACAGAATGCTGTAACAATGAACTTAGTGATGATCACCAAGATGGCGCAGGACTGGGCATTGTTTCATTCATTTGTACATGGAGTTGCCATTTACAACATACACGCATACATATATATACATGTTGTTCCTGTTGTTAGGTGCCATCGAGGCAGTTCTCACTCATAGCGACTCTACGTACAACAGAACAAAACACTGCTGGGTCCAGTGCCATCCTCAAGATTGTTGCTATGCTTGTTTGAGCCCACTGTTGCAGCCACTGTGTCAATCCATCTCGTTGATGGTCTTCCTTTTTTTATCTGACCCAGTACTTTACTAAGCATGATATCCTTCTCCACAGACTGATCCCTCCTGACAACATGCCCAAACTATATGAGATGAAGTCTTGCCATTCTTGCTTCTAAGGAGCATCCTGGATGTACTTCTTCCAAGATAGATTTGTTCGTTCTTTTGGCAGTACGTGGTATATTTAATATTCCTCCCCAACATCATAATTCAAAGGTGTCAATTCTTCTTAGGTCTTCCTTATTCATTGTTCAGCTTCCACATGCTTATGAGGTGACTGAAAACACCATGGTTTGGGTGGGGCATACCACAGTCCTATACCTATACCTGTACCTGTACCTTTGTTATTGTTGTTAGGTGCCGTTGAGTCGGTTCCGCCTCATATCGACCGTATGCACAAAAGAACAAAACACTGCCTGGTCCTGAGCCATCCTTACAATCATCGTTATGCTTGAGCTTATTGTTGTAATCACTGTGTCAATCCACTTCGTTAAGCATCTTCTTCTTTTCCTTACACCTATACCTATACATATATATGAGGCCCTGGTGACACAGTGGTTAAGCCTTTGGCTGGTAACCAAAAAGTTGGCAGTTGGAATCCACCAGCCACTCCTTGGAAACTCTATGGGGCAGCTCTACTCTGTCCTTTGGGGTCGCTATGAATCAGATTGGACTTGATGGCAACAAATAAATATACATATATGCAGCATCGTCTTTTTTCACAAATGTTAGATATTTATGCACATTTATATACATTCTTTTGTAGCTTTTTTTTCTTTCAGCTCACTGTTGCACACGCATAGATGACAGCATCAAAACAATCCTATTTATGCTGTGTAGTATAGTTGATGTAACTAGTCCCCAGTTACGGCCATGAGGTTCGTTCCTAGTCTTTTCCTTTATGAACAACGCTGGAAAGAATACTTTTGTCTGTTGGACATCATGCCTGTATTTGAATGGACGGGTAGCATACATACTTAGATTTGGAATTGCTAGATCAAGTTTCCTTCCAAAGAGGTTGCACCAGTTTACATCCCCACCAGTATCCTCTACGAGCGAACCTCTTTTTCCCACATTTTTAGAAACATTATTTATTTTCAGATCTTTTGAGCTTTGTCAAAGAAAAACAGGTTAAAAGTATGTTTTTTCACTATTTTAATTTTCCTTTTAATATTATGAACGTGGCTGAGCAACCTTTCATCTGTCTATAAGCAAACTGTATCTATATATATATTTTCTCTTTTTGTAAAAATGTCTGTTCACATCCTTCGTCCATTTTTCCCCCTGTTGGATTCTTGTCCCCTTATTAACTTATAAAAACTATTTAAACATCAGGCATATTAAGGCTTTGCATATGATGTTTTGCCTTATTTTATTCTCTTGCCTTCCCCTGCTATTTTGACAGGAATTTTTTTTTTATCATCAAGTTTATAAATCTTTACAGTTTCCTGCTTTCTGATTTGCTAGAAATGCCTTGTATACCCTGAGATTGTTTAAGAAATATTTTCCGACCTCTGCTAGTCTGTGCTTTTTACCCTTTTGAACTTTAATTTTTGAAACATGTAGAATTTATTTTGTTAGAAGGACTGAGATAGATATTCGTCTTTGTTTTTCCCCTCAAACCTTCAGTTAATTGACCCAATGCCATACGCGGGGAGATTTGTGTGTTTGACATTGGTTTGAAATGCTGTTTTTATTAAAACAAACTTTTCATATGTACTGGGGCAATTTCATGATTTTATGTTCTCCTATTAATCTGTCTATTCATGAAGGAATAAGCTCAAACATATCAAAGGTTGTGAGGAGGGCAGAGGACTTGGTAATGTCTCCTTCTATTATGCATCAGGTTGTCATGAGTCAGAGCCACTTTGATGATACCTAACAATAAGGAAAATTGGTCTATCTTTTCATGGGGAGCCCTGGTGGCGCAGTGGTTAACAGCTCGGCTGCTAACCAAAAGGTTGGCAGTGTAAATCCACCAGCTGCTCCTTGGAGACTGACTCTATGGGGCAGTTCTTCTGTGTCCTGTAGGGTCACTGTGAGTTAGAATCGACTCAACGACAACGGGTTTGGTTTTGGTTTTAACAGAACATTATACTCCCCCCATGGGGGCCTGGGTGGTGCAAGCAATTTGTGACCAACTGCTAACTTAAAGGTTGACAGTTTGAGCCCCCCACAGTGGCTCTGCAGAAGAAAGGCTTGGCAACCAGCTTCTGTAAAGATTACATCCAAGAAAACCATACTCAGCTCAGTTCTACTTTGTATATAGAGCTGCTATATGGTCACAATGACTTGGAATCCACTTGATGGCAACAGGTTTTGTTTTCTGGTTTTTTTTCACGAACCTATAGTCAACTTTTATAAACATTACTGGATACCATGTTTCAATATCAAGTGGGCTAGCCTTGCTTCCTTACTTATCTTTTTTAGAAATTTTAAAAGTAATTCTCATATTTGTTTTTCCAGATGAACTTAATACCTATGAACTTGTTTAGCATCATATTATAAATGTGTATGCGTATATCCATATATATTGTTGTTGTGGGCCATCTAGTTGATTCCAACTCATAGTGACCGTATACAACTGCCCCATAGGGTTTTCTGTGCGGTAATATTTACGAGTACAGACTGGCAGGTCTTTTCTCCCTCGGAGTGGCTGGGTTGGTCCAAAATACTTACCTTTTGGTCACAGCTAAGCGCTTAACCGTTGTGCCACCAGGGCTCCATATAGATACATGTATGTATATATATACATCAAACAACACCAAATCCATTGCTGTCGAGTCTATTCCAACTCACAGCCACCCTTTAGCAGTGGCGTCACTAGGGTTGGGGTCACCCAGTGCTGTAACTCATGGTGTCACCTCCCCCACCACATGGACCTCTTCCTGTACCTGGCCATGCAGAATCCTTAGTCATGCTTTTGTACTAATGTTACTTGTAAATCGTAATTCTCGTATGTCACTCCTTCTTTTCCTTTAATTACTACTTCATTCTCAAAAAAGTTATTGACATAGGTTCACAAATACGAATTACCACAATATTGTAGCTAAAACACTGGGAAATTTGACAAAATCAGTAACTGTAAAAACACCGGCTGCAAAGAATACAAGAGCACGTACAGATGAAACCATGGGTAAACCCCATAAAAAACCCACTGCCTTCAAGTCGATTCTAACTCATAGCGACTCTATAGGACAGAGTAGAGACGCACCATAGGGTTTCCAAGGAGCGCCTGGTAGATTCCAACTGCCGACCTTTGGGTTAGCAGCCATAGCTCTTAACCACGGCACCACCAGGGTTTCCAGTTCAAAGTATAATTGGGTAATAATGACAGCTCTGAACAGAGTGCATTAGAAGGTTCAAAAAGTAAGTCAGCATAGAGTTGCAGCCTTGTAGATACATTGACACCTGTAAGCTTGGCTGCTGAAAAATGTTTTGTCATGATAATCAACTACAGGATATTTTATAGAGAGTCATTTTGGTGTTGCCCCCTCTGACAGTGTCACCTTGCGTGATCCACACCCCTGCACCCCCTTAGTGATGCTACCTCTCTATAGGATAGAGTAGAATTGCCCCATAGGTTTCTAAGGCTGTAAATCTTCACAGAAGCAGAGAGTCACATCTTTCTCCCTTGGAGCAGCTTGGTGGGTTCAAACTGCTGACCCTTCAGTTAGCAAGTGAGCGCTTAACTACTGCATCACCAGAGCTCATATCTATATCTGTATACATGCTCTAAGACTGCTTTGCAGATATGTATATATCAGAAAGTGTACAGACAGAATGCTCCTTAGAAGTGAGGATGGCAGGACTTTGCCTTGATAAACTTGGACATGTCGTCAGGAAAGACCAATTGCTAGAAAAAGACACTATGTTTGGTGAAGCCGAAGGTCAGCAAAAATGAGAGAAAACCCTCAATGAGAGGAGCTGACACAAAGGCCTCAACGACAGACGCAGACACACCAACGATCATGAAGATGGAGCAGGACCAGGCAGCTTTTGTCCTGTCGTACTTCAGGTTGCCATGGGCACAGGCAGCTAACAACAGAGTTCGTTATATGTATAGAATCAGTACATTGTCTTCTTGTTTCTAACAGGATTCACATAATACTCTTGATTCTTTTTTCACATATACATTCATATCCTCAATAATTGTCCTTCTTCTTTCTTCCTTTTGTCTGGCTGAATTGACTAGCAATTTCAGAAAAATGTGGAGCCACAGCAATGGCTGAAGGCGTTCTTATCTTATACCTGACATTAACAGGAATTTTTCTAAGATTTCCATATTAATTAAGGTGCTGGTTCTTGCCTGAAAATACTTATTTTTTCCATAGTAAATGTATCATCCTATTGTATTACATATTTTTGAGTCAGAATAGACGTTGAACTTTATCAGGTTCACTCTGACACATTACAGACTGTGGTTTTTATCGTCTGTGATTTATTATCACAGTGAATGGCCTTAATAGTTACCGAGCTGTTCTAGTATTGTTCAGAGTGAACGAGATTTGAAACTACTAATAATTTTGAAATCCAGTAATATCGCAAGGCATTTATTCCTTGGCAATGGGTATTGAAATGCTGGCGGGGACTCCGCTATTAGGGTCTGGAGCTCCTGAACTGAATTGCTTGGATAGTCTCCACTGTGTTGGATGAGTTTATTCACTGATTTCAGCATTTCTTCATCTACAAGGCCAACACTTTGTGTGCGGAGAAGAACAAGACAGAAACTCTCCCTGACCTCATGGGGCCTAGAGATCAGTGTTCACCTTGCTTTGCTCATGAACAGACGCATATATGCTTGTCCTTGCTCCTACCGGTTCCAAGATGTTGTCTATTTTTTATTGTGGCTTTTAAACAAATAAAATCAACTACACTTCACATGATATAAATGGGCCTGTATTTTCCCAACACATCTTGAACAAATTTATTTGAGAACTTTGGAGATTTAATTCACGTGTGTTAGGGGACAAAAGCTTAACTTTTTACTAATCTAAACACAATGGAATTGAATCATCAGAGTGATGAGAGTAGGGGTTTTATTTAGCCATTTCTGCTGCTCCTTGAATACCTGACCACGTCTTCCTCTTTCAGGTGGAATCTATCCTGAAATATTAAATGGAAACCACAGAGCTCATTCTTCAAGAAAGACCAGCGAATACTAATCAGCCCCAACCATCACCCTGTTTGAACATAACACAAGAAAAATGTTAAGAAAAATCTAAACATCAAATAAAGCATAATGGGAGAATAGTAACCTTTATAATTTTAAGGGATCAGTAATAGAATTACCATATTTCCAGGGTTTTATTCTTTAGCAAAGAACATCTTCATTTCAGAATTTTTGTTTTTAATTTTTTTTTAAACTTCGAGAAGTAAAAAAAATTAATGGAATTTTCTAATATCAAACAGATATACGTATCGGTAGTACTTCACTACACAATGTTTATTCATTTTTTAAGGCCAACAAGAATGGCAAGACTTTGTCTTGCTTACTTTGGAGACACCACCAGGAAAGGTCAATCACTGGAAATAAACACTATATTTGGTAAAGTAGAGGGTCAGTAAAAATGAGAGAAACCATCCATGAGATGGAAAGACAGAATACCCACAACAGTGAACTGAAACCTATCACCCATCATTAAGACGGCACCAAAACAAACCTATTGCCCTCCAGTCAATTTCCGTTCATGGCAACCCCATGTGAGACAGAGCAGAACTGCCCCACAGGCTTTCCTAGGCTGTAATCTCTACAGAAGCAGATTGCCAGGTCTTCTCTTCCAAGGAACTGTTCTGTGGGTTTGAACTGCTGACCTGTCAGTTAGCAGCCAAGTGCTTAACTACTGAGCCCCCAAGGATCATCTCGAAGACAGCACAGAACCAGGCAATGTTTCGTTCTGTTGTACAAGGACGGCCATGAGTTGGAGCCGCTGCAACAGCAACTAACAACGCCATGTTCACTATAAGTCCTCTGTATCCTAGCTGCCCTAACCTGCTACCTGGGTTTCCTGCAGACCCTTACAGCAAGAAGCACGCCCTGATGACTGACCCTGGAATGGACTACTTAGATTTCACCAGTCCATTCCTGGAGGGTAAAGAACACTATCAAATCCGAGCCATGCAGGCATGAGATAAGCATCTTCACCAAGTATCTAGTACTAGCAGGGCAATGAAATACAATACTCAATGTGGTGTTGTTGTTAGCTGCTGGAGAGTTGACCCCGACTAACGGCCATCCCCATGATCTGTTGTGGATCGGGCCTTTGTGCTCCAGAGGTTTTCCACTGGCTGATTTTCAGAAGTAGATTGATTGCCAGGCATTTCTTCCTCGTCTGTCTTAGTCTGCAAGCTCCGCTGAAACCCGTTCAATACACAAGCCTCCACTGACAGACAGGTGGTAGCCGGGCATAAGGTGCACTGGCTGGGAATAGAGCCCAGGTGTCCCACATGGAAGGAGAGAATTTTACTAGGGAAACACCATCACCTCATTAATTGAACGTAATAAGTATAAAACTTAAGAATCTAGAAAATACCACAAGAGCAAGAGAAAGGTTCAAATTGTGCAACAATGCAGGTTTCCAGAATGGGTCACAGTGCACACTGCCCGCTCACGCTTCACTGCCTGATGTAATCTCATCTTCACCCTTACAGAGTTACATCCATTTTACAGGAATGGCGTTGATGTTGGGTGAACTAGAGAGACTGGGGCGAATTCTCACATCCAACAAATGGCCTGTCCTCTGATATCAGAGCCTGTCTTCTTTCCTTTACATTCCATCACAATGATCATGTGGGTTTTTTTTTTCTTTTAAACCATTTATTGAACAACTCATTATGCAAAGTCCATAATTTATCCAGTAAGTGGGTTTTGTCCTATGCGTATTCATTATAGCGGTTTCCTTTGGGATTTGTCTAGTATTTCATGGAAGAGGCTAAAAAGGGTTTTATAATGAAGGGCAAACCCCTGGAGGGTCAAATCCTGTTTGGCAATATGGCATCATTTCATGCATTCGTGCAAAAAAAAAAAAAAATCTGGATAACAGCATTCATTAATACTAGGTAACTCCTTAGTGACTTCAATGATGTAAGTTTGAAAAAAAAGAGGTGATTTTATTTCATTAGCAGACATATCGTCCTTTTCTGTTCTTCATTCCAAATCATACAAATTGTACATTCCAGGTTCTGATTATTAATGGATGTTTGCAGTTGTTTCTTCTCATTTGGAGTCGTGCCACATCAGCAAATGAAGGTCCCAAAAGCTTTACTCCATCCACGTCATTAAGGTTGACTCTACTTTGAGGAGGCAGCTCTTCCCCAGTCATCTTTTGAGTGCTTTCCAACCTGGGGGGCTCATCTTCCAGCACTGTATCAGACAATGTTCCGCTGCTATTCATAAGGTTTTCACTGGCTAATGCTTTTCAGACGTAGACTGCCAGGTTCTTCTTCCTAGTCTGTCTTAGCCTGGAAGTTCAGCTGAAACCTGTCCTCCATGGGTGACCCTGCTGGCATCTGAATACCGGTGGCATGGCTTCCAGCATCACAGCAACACACAAGCCCCCAGAGTACGACAAACAGACAGACACGTGGGGGAAAAAACAGTACAGCATGCATTATTTGCGTAAAATAGGGCACACACAAATATACAAATTTTTTAAATGCTGAAATGTACGTACAGACATGAATAACCCTCCTTTGTGTGATCTTGAAACGCTCTTTTTGACAATGGATGCAACACCATTCCTCCTCAAGTTGTCATTCCCAGCATAGTAGACTATATATGATTGTTTGATTCAAAATGGCCAATACCAGTCCATTTCAGCTCACTAATGCCTAGGATAGCAATGTTTATGCATTCCATTTCATTTTTGATGATTTCCAATTTCCCTAGATTCATAATCTGTACCTTCCAGGTTCCAATTATTAATGGAAGTCTGCAGCTGTTTCTTCTTATTTTGAGTCGTGCCACATCAGCAAATGAAGGTCCCAGAAGCTTTACTCCATCCACGTCATTAAGATTGACTCTACTTTGAGGAGGCAGCTCTTCCCCAGTCATCTCTTGAGTGCCTTCCAACCTGGGGGGCTTATCTTCCAGCACTATATCAGACAATGTTCCGCTGCTATTTATAAGGCTTTCACTGGCTAGTGCTTTTCAGAAGTAGACTGCTGGGTCCTTGTTCTTAGTCTATCTTAGTCTGGAAGCTCAGCTGAAACCTGTCCTCCATGGGTGACCCTGCTGGTATCTGAACACCGGTGGCATAGCTTCCAGCATCACAGCAACACACAAGCCCCCACAGTATGACAAACTGGCAGATATGTGGGGGGCAGGTAGATATATATATATATACACACACACACACATATTTGTGTATATATATATATATATTCTCTACATACGTTCTGTTTTTCCAAAATACAATTCACAGATGCAGCGATGAATTTGAATACTTAGAGCTCCGAAGTCACCCCAATAGTTAATTATGATAGAAAACTGTAAGGCAATAACATATTTTACAAGGAACGTTAGAGGGACTTAATGAGCCAGTTAAGAAGAATGAGGCATTTGACTCTGGGAGAATACAAAATTGTGGAACTGCTCAATTGCAGGGGAAAAACTTAATGATTCCAGACAAAAGCTCTGAACAGGACAGAGTGGATGAATGTGCCCATACATCATGTAGCCAGCAGAGAGAGGTCTGAGTTACACTTCTTCTTTTTTTTCCTTATAAATCTGTAATCAATAATGTTTCACCATAGTGGGGTCTATATATCTGAGCGCTTCAGAAAGCCTATCACGTGTAAGCATGATGGGGACTTTATGTTCCTAATATTCATTTCTAGGAGCCCTGGTGGCACCATGGTTAAGCACTCGGCTACTAACTGAAAGGTCAGTGGTTCCAGTCACAGGAGAAGGATGTGGCGGTCTGCTTCTGTAACAACTTACAGCCTTGGAAACCCTATACAGCAGTTCTACTCTGTCCTATAGAGTTGCTAAGAGTTGGAATCAACTTGATGGTAAAGGTAATGGCTCTTTTAATACAAACTTTGTCACTGATCATATTTCGAGTTCTTTGGGGTCTAAACTCCCATTATCTCCACTGAATACCATCTTTGTGGTATGTATATAGGATCTAAACACTGAATCTAGAAAGACAATGTGACTCTCTTTGCACTGTGCTCAGGTGTTTCATTAACTTTGCCCAAACAGTTGTTGTTTTACGATGTAGGATTGTCCTTGAGCATTGCTGACCCAATGAATAAATCAACCCATTTCAATATTCACTGGAATGTTTGTTTCATTTTGTTTTTTTCCAACTCCTGGAAGTTCAGGTTGTTGTTGTGTGTGCTGCCAAGTTGATTCCAAGTCACAGCTACACTACAGGGCACGATAGAGCTGCCCCATATGGTCTTCAAGGCTGTTATCTTTACTGGAGCAGATCGCCAGGTCTTTTCTCCTGTGGAGCTGCTGGGTGGGCTTGAACTGCCAGCCTTTTGGTAGGAGCCGAGCACTTAACTGCCGCATCACCAGTGGCATTTGTAGCAGAATGCAAAACAAGGCAACACTTCAAAATTATGGAGGCAAGAGGAGAAACCGGACACCTTGCCCTGTATACCCAGAGCTGAATGTGGAGAGTGAAAATCTTATACATCAAAGAAATGCACAAGTGGATTTCCTGATTGTTCTTTCCTTCCCCAGGCCTGAGGAGAGTGAGGGTGTTGTTAGCTGTGATCTGCAGAAGTCTGCCTCAGGCAAAATGCAAAGTCCAGCTTCTAATAATATAGCATTTTAATGTTTACTGAGTTCTTTTAAGGTTATAATCATATTTCTTTCCTTCAAAAAGAAAAGTTAGACAATGTTCTGATGAAGGGCACTTTGTAGAGGAACAAATTAGAAATCAGCACCGGTGAGCCTTTCCAGCAAGTTCCCTTGGAAAATATGAGCCCAAGAGATAGAAAGGGCCATATCAGCCAGAATCTCAATCAGCCTGAGACCTGAAGAACTAGATGGTGCTGGGCTACCGCCACCGACCACCTGACAGGGAACACAGCAGAGAGTCCATGATGGAGCAGGGGAAAAGTTGGGTGCATAACTCAAATTCTAGTAAAAATACCAGACTTGACTGGAAGGACCCCAGGAGGCCTGTCCCCGGACTCTCCATTGGCCCAGAACTAGAACCATTCCCAAAGCCAACTTTTCAGACATAGATTAGACTAGACTATGAGACATAAAATGATGCTGGTGAAGAGTGTGCTTCTTGGCACAAGTAGATACATGAAACATAATGGGCAGCTCCTGTCAGGAGGGGGGATAAGAAGGCAGAAGGGGACAGGAGCTGGCTGAACAGACATGGTGAATAGAGGGTAGACAGGAGGACTGTGCTGTCACATTACAGCAAGAACCACTAGGGTCACATAACAATGTATGTATGAGTTTTTGTATGAAAGACTGACTTGAAGTGTAAACTTTCACTTAAAACACAATAAGAAAAAACACAAAGTTTAAGAGAGACTTCTAAAAGCAGTAAGACAAAAGTGAATCATCTTACAAAGGATCTTAATAAAATTAAAATCCAATTTCTCACCAAAAGCCAAAGAGGCAAGAAGAGAGTTAGATAGCATATTTAAAATGCTGGAAGAAAAATAAAATTGTAAGTTAATGGGCACACAATGTATAAAAGTGTAATTTGTGATAACAGTAAAAATAAAAAAAAGAGGGACAGGATAGTTCTGCATAGGAACAAGGCTTTGTATGCTTTTGAAGTTAAGTGAATAACAATACTAACTAAATTGTTTTAAGTTTTGATGTTAAATGTAATTCTAAGGTTGCCACAAAAAGTATCTAAAGATATACATAAAAGGAAAGGCGAAGGGAATCAAAATAGCTTTAAAAAATCAGCTTAGCACAAAACAAGGTATTATTGGAGGAAATAAATGACAAAAAACAAACACTAATAGGGCAAAATAAAAGAAACACAGGATCATCTCAACTGATACAGAGAAGGCACTTGATGGAATTTAATACTCTTCCATGTTAAAAAACACTGACTAATATTGGATTAGAAGAGAAGTTTCTCTATATAATAAAGGCTTTAAAAAAAAAAAATACTGCCCAGTGGAGAAAGACTGATATTTTTCTTTTTAAGATAAGGAGCAAGGCAAGTGTTTCAGATATCTAGTGCTGCTATAACAGAAATGACACAAGGGGGTTGGTTTAATTATTCGAAATGCATTTTCTCAAAATAAGCAGGGTGAGAGTGAAGAATTCATGATGCCAGGCAGGAAGGCTTTCCCTCTCCGGGTTTTCTACAGGAATGTCCTTGTCTCTTTTCTACCCCTTAGTGATCTACATGTGCCATGGCATTTAACTTCTCCCATCTCTACTTCCTTCGAAACAAAAAACCCAAACCTATTGCCATCCAGTCGATTCTGCCTCATAGCAACCCTATAGGACAGAGTAGAACTGCCCCACAGAGTTTCCAAGGAGCACCTGGTGAATCCAAGATGCTGAACTTTCCTGTAGCAGCTCTTAACCACTATGCCTCCAGTGTTTTCTCTACTTCCTGGCTCTATTGTATATCAAAAGAGATTGAATTAAGGCACACCTGACACACTTCCTCTTTAACATAACAAAGAAAACCCATTCCCAAATGGGATTATGGAGGTTAAGATTTATAGAAACCCAAACTCTTGGCCATCAACTAGATTCTGACTCACAGCGACCTTATAGGACAGAGTAGGACTGCCTCATAGGGTTTCCGAGAAGCACCCGCTAGATTCGAACCACCAACCTTTTGGTTAGCAGCCGTAGCTCTTAACCACTGTGCTTCCAGGGTTTCCTTAGAACTTACAGAGGTTCGGATTTACAATATATATTTTGCAGCGGCGGTGGGGCGGGCACACAATTCTGTTGTAACTACAGGTAGATCCACTATCACCAGTGATCATTTGAAATTATTCTGGAGATACAAATGACTTTTAGGCTACCAAAAAAAAACAAGTATTTAAATGGAGAAGGAAAGAAAACAGATAGGATTCTGTACATAAAAACCTCAACAGCTATTAGACCTAGTAAATTAATTTACCAAAGTATCAGGGTTCATTGTCAACATACTCAGATCACTCAGGTTTCTATACATCAGTATCAGCAAGGGGAAAAATACAGTAACTAGCATTTATGATAGCATCTAAGAGACTAAAGTATCTAGGAATATATTTAACCAGAAAAGTGAAAGATTATACACATAAAATTATAAATTATGATTAAGAGAAATCAGAAAAGGACTAAGTAGACATTCTCTGTTCAGGGCTAGGAAGGCTTACTTCATATATACATATAAATTAAAATTGAAGGTGAAGAAAATTAGAACAAGTCCGTGAGAGCCAAAGTATGACCTTGAGCACATCCTACATGAAGTTAGAACAATCTCAAGAATATCTTTGACACATAGATCACTAATGGCTGAAGACCAGATGAGTTGTGGAATGACATCAAGGACATCATACATGAAGAAAGCAAGAGGTCATTAAAAAGACAGGAAAGAAAGGCCAAAATGGATGTCAGAAGAGATTCTGAAGCTTTTTCTTGCACACAGAGTAACCAAAGCAAGAGGAAGAAATGACGAAGCAAAAGAGTGAACAGAGGATTTCAAAGGTGGCTCAAGAAGGCAAAGTAAAGTACTAGGATGACACGTGCAAAAGCCTGGAGTTAGAAAACTAAAAGGAAAGAACAGGCACAGCGTTTCTCAAACTGAAAAAAACTGAAGGAAAAATTCAAGCTTCAAGTTGAAGTACTGAAGGATTCTATGGGCAAAACACTGAATGAGTCAGAAAGTGTGAAAAGAAGAGGAAAGATTTATAGAGACTGACTATACCAAAAATAATTGGTCCACATCCAGTCATTTTCACGAGGTGGCATATGATCAGAAACTGATGGTACTGAAAGAAGGAGTTCAAGCTGAAAAACAAGGCTCCAGGAATTGATGGAATACCAACTGAGATGTTTCAACAACTGGATGGAGTGCTGGAAGCTCTCATTCATCTATGCCCAGAAATTAACAAGACAGCTACCTGGGCGACTGACAGGAAGAGATACATATTTATGCCTATTTCAAAGAAAGGTGATCCAACAAAATGTGGAAATTATAGAACAATATCATTAATACCACATGCAAATAAAATTTTACTGAAGATCACTCAAAAGTGGCTGCAGCAGTACATCGACAGAAAATTGACAGAAATTCAAGCTGGATTCAGAAGAGAACGTGGAATAAGGAATATCATTGCTTACAGCAGATGGATCATTGCTGAAAACAGAGAATACCAAAGAGACGTTTACCTGTGTTTTATCAACTATGCAAAAGGCATTCAAACATGTGTATCGTAACAAATTATGGATAATACTGCAAAGACTGGGAATTACAGAACACTTAATTGTGATCATGTGGAACCTGTACATAGATCAGGAGGCAGTCTTTTGAGCAGAACAAGGGGACAATGCGTTTTTTAAAGTCAAGAAAGGTGTGTGTCAGGTGTGTATCCTTTCACCATATTTATTTGATCAGGAAGCCTTACTCTCTAGTCTAAGTCTGGAAGCTCTGCACAGGTCCCTGCTGGCATTTAAAGTATCAGTGACATAGTTTTCAGTATCCTAGCAACGTGCAAGGCATCACAGTACAACAACCTGACAAACGGGGGGTGACATCCAAAAGTCAAGGCTCCCTAAATAGCTACAGTAATCAAACAGTGTGGTATCTGTGAAGGACGGGGTACACTGATCAAAACAACAGCACAGAGGACCTTGAAATAAAACTACACAAGCACGTGCAACTGATTTTTAGCAGCGTTATTGAGATGTAATTCATACATTTCATATATAAAGTACAATTCAGTTTTTTTGAGTATATTCACAGATGTCTGCAGCCATGACCAAAACCAGTACTCTAACACTCGTTCCAACTCAGCGCAACCCCATGTATGTCAGAGGACTCCACAGGGCTTCCAATGGCTGATATTTTGGAAGTAGACCACGAGGCCCTTCTTCCAACATACCTCTAGGGTGAACACAAATTGTTAACCTTACGGTTAGCAAGTACATTAGAGATTTGTACCACCCAAGGACTCTACAAATATTATCAGTTCCATTTTAGAGTCATTTTAATCATGTTAAAAAGAAACATGTACACTTCAACTACCAATTGTTCCATCCCCACACCCAGCTCAAAGTAACCACTTTCTGTCCCTATTGTGTGGATTCTGACTCCTGACAATCACAAGTATTTCAAAATAGAACTGTGCAGAGTCAGGTTTTCTTGGCTGTAATCGTTATAGAAGCAGATTGCCAGGCCTTTCTTCTGCAGAGACAATGCATGGGTTAGAAACAAGAAACTTTAGCTTAGTTGTTGTTATTAGGTGCCAACAATTCGGTTCCGAATCATAGCGACCCTACGCACATCAGAACAAAACACTGCCCTGTCCTGTGCCATCCTTACAATCATTGTTATGCTTGAGCTCATTGTTGCAGCCACTGTGTCAATCCACCTCCTTGAGGGCCTTCCTCTTTTCCGCTGACCCTGTTAGTTGCCAAGCATGATGTCCTTCGCCAGGGAATGATCCCTCCTGATAACATGTCCAAGGTATGTAAGATGCAGTCTCTCCATCCTTGCTTCTAAGGAGCATTCTGGTTTTACTTCTTCCAAGACAGATTTGTTCGTTCTTTTGGCAGTCCATGGTATATTCAATATTCTTCAGCAATACCACAATTCAAAGGCATCAATTCTTCCTTGGTCTTCCTTATTCACTGTCCAGATTTCACATCCATATGATGTGATTGAAAATACCATGCCTTGGGTCAGGCACTACATAGTCCTCAAGGTGACATCTTTCCTTTTCAACACTTTGAAGAGGTCCTTTGCAGCAGATTTACCTAGTGCAATGCATCCTTTGATTTCTTGACTGCTGCTTCCATGGCTGTTCATTATGGATCCAAGGAAAATGAAATCCTTTGACAACTTCAATCTTATTTCCGTTTCTCATGATGTTACTTATTGGTCCAGTTATGACGGTTTTTGTTTTCTTTATGTTGAGGTGTAATCCATACTGAAGGCCGTGGTCTTCGATCTTCATTAGTAAGTGCTTCAAGTCCTCTTCACTTTCAGCAAGCAAGGTTGTGTCATCTGCATAACGCAGGTTGTTAATGAGTCTTCCTCCAGTCCTGATGCCCCATTCTTCCTCATATAGTCCAGCTTCTCGGATTATTTCCTCAGCATACAGATCAAACAGGTATGGTAAAAGAATACAACCCTGATGCACACCTTTCCTGACTTTAAACCAATCAGTATCCCTTTGTTCTGCCCAACAACTGCCTCAATCTATGTAAAGGTTTCTCATGAGCACAATGAAAACCATTTGCACTACAGGGGACCTTCAGTCCCTATAGATGTACCTATTCTATATATTTAATATAAAAGGAGTAATATATAGTCTTTTGTCACTGGCTTCTTTAATTTAACGTATTTTCAAGGTTCACCCATGTTGTGCTACCATATTTTGTTTATTCAATCAACCATTTATAGATAGTTGGGTTGTATCTACCTTTTGTCTATTATGAACAACATGGCTATAAATACCCACGTACAAGTTTTTGTGTGTAAAAATGATTTTATTTTTCTTTAGTATAGTATTGTGTGTGTGTGTATGGTGTTTGTGCAGTTAGTTATGGTTTGTATACTATTCATGCCATGTATAAGGGCTCCTAGTATTCTAATTTTTCTTCAATGATCTTTATCATTTAGATTTTATATTCAGGTCTTTGATCCATTTTAAGTTAGTTTTTTACATGGTGTAAGATATGTGTCTTGTTTCTTTTTTTTTTTTTTTTGCAGATGGGTATCCAATTATGCCAGCACCATTTGTTAAAGAGACGTTTTTCCATTTAGTGGACTTTGGGCCTTTGTCAAATATCCACTGCTAATAGGTGACTGAATTTATGTCTGGGTTCTCAATTCTGTTCAATTGGTCTATGTATCTGTACTTGTACCAGTACCAGGCTGTTTTGATCACCGTGGAAGTATAACAGGTTCTAAAGCCAGGTAGTGGGAGACCTCCCACTTTGTTCCTCTTCTTCAATGATGCTTTACTTATCTGGGTCCTCTTCTCTTTCCATATGCTGTTAGTGATCTGTTTCTCCATCTTGATAAAAAATGCCATTAGAATGTGGATCCTGATTGCATCGTATCTGTAGATCGCTTTGGGTAGAATGGACATTTTCACAGTGTTGAGTCTTCCTCTCAACATGTTTTTCCACTTACGTAGGTCTCTTTTGGTTTCTTGCAATAGTGTCTTGTAGTTTTCTTTGTATACATCTTTTACATCTCTGGGTAGGTTTATTCCTAAGTACTTTATCTCTTAGGGGGCTACTGTAAATGGTATTCATTTCATGATTTTTTTTTTTAATTTTCTTAGTTTATATAGAGAAATCCTACTTATTTTCCTACATTTATCTTAAATCCTGATACTTTACTGAAATCTATTACTTCCCATAGTTTTCTCGTGGATTCTTTGAGGTTTTCTGTGTATAAAATCATATCATCTGTGAACAGGGATACTTTTATTTCCTCCTTACCAATGTAGATGCCCTTTATTTCTTTTTCTTGCCTTGTTGCTCTGGCTAGGACCTCCAGCACAATGTTGGATAACAGTGCTGATAAAGGGCATCCTTGTCTGGTTATCACTCTCACAGGAATGTTTCCAGACTCTCTCCATTTAGATTGATATTGGCAGTTGGCTTTGTATAAGGGCCCTTTATTATGTCAAAGAATTTCCCTTCAATTCCTATTTTGCTGATTTTTTTTTTTAATCAGGAATGTTTATTAGACTGTGTTAAATGCCTTTTCTGAATCATTTCATAAGATCTTGTGGTTCTTTTATTTATGTGATGGACGACATTGATTTTCTAATGTTGAGCCATCCCTGCATACCAGATATGAATCTCACTTGGTCATGATGAATTTTTTTTTTATATACATTATTGTATTCTATTGGCTAGAATTTTGTTGAAGATTTTGGTGTCTATATTCACGAGGGATATTGATCTGTGATTTTCTTCTTTTGTAGTGTCTTTATCTGGCTTTGGCTTCAGGGTTATGCTGGCTTCATAGAATGTGTTTGGGAGCGTTCCTTCTGTTTACATGTTCTGAAATACCTTTAGTAGTGCTGGTATTAACTCTTCTCTAAAAGTTTGGTAGAACTCTCCACTGAAGCCATCAGGGCCAGGGCTTTTTTTTTGGGAGGGGGGAGGCGGGGTTTGGAGGAACTTATTACCTCTTCAATCTCCCCTATTTTGGGTTTATTTAGTTTTTCCACCTGGGTTTGTGTTAATTTACTTATATCTGTATTTCTAAAATTTGTCTATTTCCTTTTGGTTTTCAAATTTGTTGGAGAACAATTTTTCTGAGAATTATCATTTCAGTTGAGTCTGCTGTGGTATCGCCTGTCTCAAAAAATTCACCTCTACGTGCTGCTTTTGCTATGTTCCAAATGTTCTGGTAAGATTTGTTTTCATTCTCATTTGATTTCATGAATTTCTTTATTCCATCCCTGATTTCTTCTACAACCCAGTAGTTTTTGAGCAAGGTGTTGCTCAGTTTCCACGTATTTGATTTTTTTTCCCCTTGTTACTTCTGTTACTGATTTCTACTTTTATGGCTTTTGGGTCAGAAAAGATGCTTTGTAATATTTTGATGTTTTAGATTCTGTTAAGGTTTGCTTTGTGGCCTGAAATGTGTTCTACTCTGGACAATGTTCCATGTGCATTGGAAAAAATGTATAATTGGCTGCTGTTGTGTGGAGTGTTCTGTGTATGTCTATCAGGTCAAGTTGATTGCTTGCGGCATTTATATCTTACGTGTCTTTATTGAGTTTCTAGATGTCCTGTCCTTCACCAAAAGTGGTGTGTTGAAGTCTCCTACTATTATTGTGGAGCTTCTGTTTCTCTTTTCAATGCTGTTAGATTTTGTTTTATGTATTTTGGGGCCCTATCATTGGTGCATTTGTACTTATTATTGTTAAGTCCTTCTGCTGTAGTGACTCTTTAAGCAATATATTATGTCCTTCCTTGTCTTTTGTGCTATATTTTATGTTAAAGTCTGTTTTGTCAGAGATTAATATTGCCACTCCTGCTTTTTTAGTTTTCATTCGATATATATATTTTTTTCTATCTTTGATATTTTTTTTTCTCTGTGAGTCTAAGATGTGACTCTTGTAGGCAGCATATAGAACAGTCATGTTTTTTATCCATTCTGCCACTCTGTCTATTTATCGGTGCATTTAATCCACTTGCATTCAGTGTAATCATTGATAGATAGAGTTTAGTGATATCATTTTGATTTGTGTGTGTGTGTGGTGTTGACAGTTTCTTTGTTCCACTTAATTTTCTGTGTTGAGTCGTTTTTACTTCTCAGTATCACCTTACCATTCTCTCCATATTCAAGTTCTATGACTACAGTATTTAGTCCCTCTTTTTCTGTTTTAATGTTGTTATCATTTACATATTGATGTCACTCTTTCCTATTTTCAGTCTTTTGAATTTGATTTATTTTTGCAACTAACCTATCTGGGTTGATACCTGGTTGTTGTGTCCTGTGCTCTAATCTTGGGTCACTGTCTGATATTCTTGGCTCTCTAGCCGAAGAACTCCTTTTAATATTTCTTATAATACTTGTTCTGTTTTTACAAATTCCCTTACCTTCTGTTTATCTAAAAATGTCCTAATTTTGCCACCACATTTGAAAGACAGCTTTGCTAGATATATAAAATCTTGCTGATACTTTTTTTTTTTTTCCATCAAGGGTTTATATATGTCATCCCATTACTTTCTTGCTTGCCTTGTTTCTGCTGAGTGGTCAGCATTTTCTGTTATTGACTCTCCTTTGTAGGTGACTTTTTGTTGATCCCTAGCTACTATTAAGAATCTGTCTTATCTTTGTTTTTGGCAAGTTTGATTATTATATGATTTGGTGTCTTTCTTTTGGGATCCAATCTGAGTGTGGTCCAATAAATTTCTTGGATAGATATCTTCTCATCTTTAACAATATCAGGGAGGTTTTCTGCCAGCAAATCTTTAACAATTCTCTCTGCATTTCCTATTATTTCCTCTTACTGCCCGTTCTGGTACTACAATCATTATTAAATCTTTTCTCTTGTTGGTGTCTCACATAATTCTTACAGTTTCTTCATTTTTAAAAAAAGTCTTTGATTTTTCTTCAAATAAATTAGTTTCAAGGCATTTATCTTCAGTCTCACTAATTCTGACTTTCATTGCCTCAATTCTGTTCCTGAGACTTCCTGTTGGGTTGTCTAACTCTAACTCAGAAATTTTATTGTAGTTGCTGTTTCTCTACGATTTCTAGCGGCCTGTTAAATTTCTTGTTCTGTTCTTGTACTGCTTTCTTGAATTCCTCTATTGCTTTTTCTGGGTGTTCCTTGGGTTATTCTGAGTTTTGCCTAATTTCCTTCCTGATCTCTTCAAGAGCTATGAATATTAAACTTTTGAATTCTAACTCTGGTAATTCCAAGAGCTTTTCTTGATTGGGAAGATTTCCTGGCTCTTTGATCGCTTTCTGGAGCCATCTTGACCTGGTTCTTTATGTGATTTGATATTGACTCCAGTCTCTGAGCCATCAATAAGTTATCATATTTATTTATTGTGTGTTTGCTTACTCTTTCCTAGCTTTTTCATTTGTTCTGATATGTCCAAGTAGTTGGCTGGGCATGAGAGCTGTATTTCTTATTGGTGTCTTTGAAGCTTTCAGGTTCTGTCACTAGGTATGTGAGTTCAGGAGTCCGTTCAGGTCTCTTGTGCAGCTTCAGCTCTGGTGTCCTGGTCATCAGTCACCGAGTATGTGCTGCAGACTCTATCCTAATGTCCTAGATGGGCAGGGATATCTAGGGGTGTTTGGAGTGGGTAAAGGCATCTGGTTACAGTAGGAGCCTATGTGCTCAGCAAGGCTCAGGGCTGAGAGCTGTCCCTGAGTCCCTGGGTGGAAGACATATCCATGTCCCCTAGAGTGTGTAGGTGGGTGGGTTTTGCAACTGGACTTTGGGTACCCAGTGCTGTTGGCAAAAAGCACTGGGAGGCACCACTTATTCCTGGCCTCTGTCGCTTATAGCTATATGGAATGGGCGATATCACCAGGCTTCAGGCCTCTTATGTGGGTGGGTGAGGACCCTGCTTAATGGGCAGGGTGATGTCAAATGTCATGAATCTGCAACTCCCCCTTGGTTTCTGCTGTAAAAATAGGCTTCAGGTACATGCCCTGTTGTTCTATGTTAATGAGGGCCTACACTGTTGAATCAGCCCATGCAGGTCTAGGCAGGGATGAAGGGTGTTACAGGTCCATGGACTCCTTATGCCAATGCTGAAGCAAAGGGATAGTGCCTGTCCTGAGTTTCTGGCTTAGGGAGCATGGCAATTTTTGAAAGCATTAGACTGGTTTAGGGGTGAATGATGTAGAGTTCCCAGCTTAGGGGTGTGGCATTAATGAGGACCTGCAGTGCTGAATCACCCTACACAGGTCTAGGCAGGGTTGAAGGGTGTTGTAAGTTCACATTCACCCTTATGCCAGTGCCGAGGCAAAGGGGCAGTGCCTGCCCTGGGTTCCTGGCTTGGCAGGGTATATCTATTTTTGAAGTACAAGAGTGGTTTGGGCAGACTATCCTGAGTTCGAGGTTTAGGGAGCTTGCCAATTTTTTTCTTCTGAAGCTGGAAGACTGGTTTTGATGAGGGTAGCCCTCAGTTCTGGCTTAGGGGGGTGGCATTTGTTGAATACTCCCAGATCGGGTATAGAAGTAGAGCTGGGAGAGGGGTGGGTGAGTAGAAATTAGCACTTCTCTGCTGTCAGAGTCCTGAAGGGGGTAGGGCTATTTTGACCCCTCGTAGTAGATTATACACTTGCACTTAACTCTCAAAGGTCCAGTGCTGCTTCCCCTCAGCTCTGGAGGCTTCTGCAGACTCTCCACTGCCTGCCATGAAGAAACGAGTCCCAAGTGCTGCTGTTTGCTTTGGCCTGAATGTGCCTGGCGACTTAACCCACAGGGTTCTGGATACCTTACAGCTGACACTTCTTCCCCCTGTTGCTCAGTCTGACTCCTCGACTTTGTCTATGATGATCAGGGCCCCCTGATTGTGACAGATTTTCAATTCACTTATTTTTTCAGGTCTTTGTTATATGTGGAACCACAGGAAGCATCTCACTATTCTGTCACCTTGACCCCGCCGAGACAAATAATTTTTGACAGAGATGAAAAAGCATTTCAGTTGAGGTAAACAGAAATCAAATCAGAAATAAATGAATGGAGAACAGAAGAACAACAGAGAAAATCAACAAAGCCAAAAGTTGGTTCTTTGAAAAGGTCAGTAAAGTTGTAAATCTTCAGCTAAACTGACAAAAGTCAGAGGATGCAAATAACAAAAATAAGAAATGAAACCGAAGACATTACAACAGATACAATGGAAATAAAAAAGGACAACGGAGCACCATAAAAAGTTGTATTCCAACAAATTTGAAAATGTAAATAAAATGGGTTGATTCCTAGAAACACATAACCTACCTAAGCTAACACAAAAGAGGTAGAAAATCTCAACAAACTCATAAGAGAAGAGAATGAAGCTAAAACCTTCCAGCAACAAGAAATTATGGGACCAAATAAAATTACCTGGGGGACTTTACCAATTATTCAAAGAAAAAGCAACACCTTCTTCCTCAAACTCTTCTAAACTATAGAACACATAGCAATACTCCGTTAAGTCATTCTATAAAGGAAACATTACCCAGATTTCAAAGCCAGACAAGGAAACAACGAAACAAAACAAAAAAAATAGACCAGTACCCCTCATGAATATACACAAAAAAATTCTGAATAAAATACTGGTGAGCAGAAAACAGGAACATATTAAAAGAATTATACACCATGAACAGTTTCGATTTATTGCAGGTACATATGATGATTCAACATTGTATAATTTATCAATGTAATACACCACAACGACAGAGCAAAGTAACAGAGCTATATGATCACCTCAATAGATGGAGAAGAGGCATTTGATAAGATCCAACACCCTTTCCTAATAAAAATTGTCAACAGTATATGCATAGATGGGAAATTCTTGAGGATGAATAAGGTGCATTTATAAAAAACCAACAGCCAGCATAACACTGAATGGAAAAGACTGAGAGTCTCCCACTTGAGAACAGGATGACCGCTATGACTATCAATGAGGTGCAGTCTTACCACTTTTCTCTTGCTCATCTTAGTGGAAAATATTTGAGTGTTCTTTCTGTGACAGTTTCTGTCTTTCCCAGGTTCTGGCTTTTGCAGGTTTTCCTGTGTAATGAAATGTGAGAACCTGTTGCCATTGAGTAAATTCCGGCTCTTATAGGACAGATGAGACCTGCTCCATATGGTTTCCATGGAGTGGCTGGTGGATTCAAAATGCCAACCTTTGGGTTAGCAGCAGAATCTTAACTGCTCAGCCACCAGGGCTCCAAGACATGCAAAGTCCTGGAGTTGAAAAAAAAAAAAAAAAAAATTTCACATTTCTATAAAAGAAAAGACAGAAAAGAAGACTCAAGTTGCAATACTGAAGTATTCCATGGGAAAAAAGCTGAATGGTACAAGAAGCAACAAAAAGAATGTCAGGAATACGCAGTCACTGTACCAAGAGGAGTGGCCAATGTTCATCCAAACAGGAGGTTGCGTATGAGGAAAAACTGCTGGTACTGAAGGGAGAAATTCACGCAAACAAGCCTCCAGGAATTGAAGGATTACCACTTAATATGTTTCAGCAAGCAGATAAAATGCTGGAAGGGTTTATTTGTCTATGTCAAGCTATTGGAGAGATAGGTATCAGGCCAGCCAGGTAATAGAGATCCATATTCGTGTACTTTCCAAAGGAAGGTGATCGATTAGAAAATTGTTGAACAATATCATTATTATTACATTCTAGAAAAATTTTGCTGAGGATAATTCAAAACAAAGCTGTACTCTGACCAGGAACTGCCAGAAGTTCAACATGGATTCAAAAGGGGATATGGAACAAGAAATATGATTTCTGATGTCTGATGGATCTTAAGGAAAGCAGGTAATACTAAAAAGATATTTCTCTGTCCCATCCACTATGCAAAGGCATTTTGCTGTGTGGATCATAAAATATACATATATATATGGATAACATTGTGAAGAATGGGAACTCCAGAACTCATTGTGTGGAAACTGTACATGGAACAAGAGGCCTGTGTTCAAACAGAACATGGGGATACTGCACGGTTTAAAACTGGAGAAGGTTTGTGATAAGACTGCATCCTTTCACCTTAATTATTCACCCTGCATGCTCAGCAAATAATAAAAGTACCTGGCCTACATGAAGAATGTGGCATGAGGATTGGAAGAAGACTCATCAACATATTACAAACATTCAGATGACTCAATTTCCTTGTCAAAATGAAGATGAGTGAAGCACTTACTGGCAGAGGTAAAAGACCTCAGTCTTCAGTGTGGATTACACCTGAACATGAAGAAAAACAAAATCCTCACAACTGGGCCACTAACCAACATCCTGATAAACAGAGAAGGAATTGAATTTGCAAAGGATTTCCTTCTACTTGGATTAACCATTACTGCCAATGTCAGCAGCAGTCAAGATGAAAGTAGCACACTGAGAAAGTATTTAGTAAAAAAAAAAAAAACTCTTTAAATCTGAAATAATATAGATGGTACCTTAATGTCACATTGATGCCTAATGGCCAAGCCATATTGTTTTCAGTTGCCTCATATACATACAAAATGTGAACAATGAAAAAGGAAGACCCAAAAGGAAACAGTGAATTGAAATTGTAGGTCCGGCAAAGAATGTTGAATATACCATCGACTTCTAGAAAAGTGAACAAATTAGTATCGAGGAGGTGCAGCCAGAATTCTCCTAAGGAGCAAGCACGGCAAAACTTCATCTCAGTAAGTTTGGACACATCATAAGGAAGGTCTGGTCGCTGGAGAAGAACAAAGTACTTGGGAAAGCAGATGGTCAGCAAAAGAGAAAGAGACCTTGAGTGAGATCGATTAACACAGTGTCTGCAACAATGTGTTCAAATATAGCAACTATTGTGAGGATGGTTCAGGAAGAGGAGTTTCATTCCTTTACATATAAGGTCACTATGAATCAGAGCTTACTGAAGCGTGCGGTGTGTTGTCAGGAAAAGAGTGAAACAAAGTCCTACCAGTACAACTGTCATTCCACAGTCACTGTGGACCTACCCAAACTTATGGCTCCCTAAGGAGGAACATCAGAGTCTTACAGCTTTAGGCAAGGAACACACTTCACTAAAATACTCTGTTCAGTTACTGAACAAATAAACAAACAATAACAAGCTACCAAGGAATGGACAGTATCCAGAGTTAGTACAAAGCACTATCTGAAATGTCTAGTTCCTCCTCAATGAAAAAAAGAAAGAAAATCATGAGATATGTAAAGGAACATTGAAGTTATGACCCGTATGTCAGCAATAATGCAGGCAAAATAACTGCCTGTGAGACCAACAAAAAGTTGACTGTAACAGAGAACAATTTCACAGAACTACAGGAAAGCATGATTGAAAAGGCAAAGAAAGGTGTGATGAGATTGTCATGTTAATGAATATTAATGCAGAGATATAAATTACTTTTTTAAAATGGAAATTATAGAGTTGCAATGGGTATAATTTGCCAGTAACCAGAAAATTTAAAGTTAGATTGACAGAAGTTATTCAATCTGAAGTACACTGTATAAAGAATGACGACAGATGAACCAGGTCTCAGAAAAAGAGGGGGTGCCATTAAGGACACCACTGAATGGGCTACGGGAATAATGTAAGGAGAGCAGTGAGAAGAGGGAGGGAGGGAGGGAGAATGGGAGGGAAAGGGGGAGGAAGGAAAGAATTAAAAGGAATAATTTCTATACAGTTCAGAAATGTATATAAAAAAATAACCTGTATATCTAGGAAGCTCCAATATTTCCAAGGAGGTAAAATGCAGGGATCTACAAATAAACATAGCATAATAGAAATGCTAAAAGCTAAATACAACCTGAAAATCTCTAAAGCAGCAAGAAAAAATACATCATTGACAACAGAAACACAGTAAGACTAAAAGGTGATCTCTAAGAAGAAAGACATGAGGCTAGAAGGCAGAGGGATACTATCTGCAAAGTTATCAAAGGAAACAAAAATGTCAGCCAAGGACCTTTTATCTGGTAAAGGCATAATTTAAAAAAATTATTGCAAATTAAAAAACTTCCAGTTAAAGAAATATGGAGAGAATTTGTCTCCAGCTCATCCCTCATGAGAAAGACTAAAAGGGTAACTCAATACAGACAAAGGTCACCTTAAAAATGCATATGTTAAAAATGCGTGTGCTACCTTCTTTATCCTCTTCTTTTAAAACAAAACATATGAAATGATATGCATTGTTGAACCTACACTATGGACAAAATTAATATATGTGTAATACATGGACAAAGACAGCACAAAGTGAGTGGGGAAAAGATTCTAACTGCTAAAAAATGAGAATAGACACTGAAGTATAATTATATGAGTATATTTATAACAATGCAATTATAATACACATATGTACACACATGTAATACACATATGTATGCATAAATTATACATAATAAGTAGAATTAAGATTTAAAACCATTTTGTTGTAGTTCCTTTGAAATGACTCTTTTGACTCATATATTATTTAAGGAAAACTGTACAAAACAATTATTATGCATATGGTATTGGACTTGCATTATGTTCAGATGTAATGTGTGACAATAACAACATACCCAAAAGATGGACAACTGTATAGTACTAAAACTAAATTAGTATTAAGGTACGATGAAGGTTTTCTAAACTTAAGGTGTTAACATAATTTGAAGGGAAACCATAAAGAAGGAAAATGAAAAACTGCAGAAAAAAGTTAGAACAAAATTGAAGTTGCACTGTGATAAAGTCAATAAAACACCAAGACAGGAAGCAAAGTATAGGTCTTCCAAAAGCACCACCTTAGAGAACACTTTCTATCTCATCCTACGAGTCTAACATTACACCGATATCAAAGCTAGAAAAATACGCCGGTAAGGAAACAACAAAAGAACTTCAGAAAAATACGTTTTATAGATATGCCTGCAAAAATCCTGAAGAGAATGCTAGCAAAATCCATCAGATAATTACAGGATTATATTCCATGTTCAAACAGAAGGTATTCCCGTCATACAAGTTGGCTGAATACATAAAAATCCATACGCATAATACAGCACATTGGAGAATGAAGGGCAAATTTACAACATCTCAGTGCAGAAGCAAACTGGACAAAACCCAGCAGGCTTTCATGATGAAAACCCTCGAACTAGAAATAGAAGGATGCTTAACTGCAAAAGGAAATTTATTAAAAACCCCAAACTAGCATTGCATTCAATAGAGAAATACTAGGAGCACCCCACTAGTACCAAGAACAAAGCTAGGATGCCCGCTCTTGCCGTTTGTATTCAACAGTACGCCCAAAGCTCTAGCCAGAGAAATTTAGCAAGATATAGATGGCATCAAATAGGAAGTGACAAACTATCTCCTTCCACACATAAACTTATAATTAAAAAATTGTATAAAAATCATAAAAAATAAAAAGCATCAGAGATAGTAAATTAAGATTGTAGGACACAATAACAAAATGAACTAAGTCCAGTGTATTTCTACACACCAGTAATATGCACTCTGAAAGGAAATCATTAAAACATTTGCACTTAAAACTGATTCAAAATTTAACACAAAATAACGTTATATTTACATAAGCATAAAATAAAGTGGTCACTAACTTACTAGCAACGTCTTCCTATGCTCTTTTTTCAGAGGAACGCTGGCCTCATGGAATGAGGTGAAAAGTGATCCCTTTTCTTCAGTTTTCTGAAACATTTTAGAAGGATTTGTGCTAATTCCTTAAATGTTTAGTAGAATCTATCTGTGAAGCCATATGGTCTTGGGCTTTTCTTTGTGCATCAGTTTTTGATTCGTAACTCAATCTCCACTTTTCATGTTGTTACCTATAGATGGCTTCCTGTCCCTTCCACCTCAGGGCAAATCCATGCACAACAGAATGAAATTCTCACCTGTTCATCACCTGTTCTCTCCAGTACCTCTCCTGCTTCCTTCCTCCCTCAGGTGGTACTTTAGGGAATTAATGCATAAGTCCTCACTGATCTGATAGTAGAAAAAGAACAGATTATGCCAGGTTCAGCCCTCATTTCAAAACACAGCTAGGAACATACCAAAGCCATTTCTGACCCTACCTACAGAGGCCCACCTCAGCAATCCTGTTATACCCTGAGAAGTTCAGACCAGAGAACCAGTTGAAGAAGTTGAGGCTGCTGTCATGATGCCCGCAGCTCTAAGCCTCATGTTCACAGTCCTGGAACCACTGGGTTAGAGTGGAATTAGATGGTGTACACCTTGGAGAAAAAGGAGAATGTAGGGAAGGGGCTGGGTCATACTGACACTCTCCGCTACCCATCAAGGAAGCCATTCTTACCAGTGATGTTAAGACCATACTCTTTGATGATGACTTCATTCCGAAAATAGGGGCTGCCCTGAAAGTGAAATGTGATTTTTGCATTTGGTTATTAGGATGGATGAGCTTTTCCACCAGGGAGAAAGGAGTAGATGCGGACAGCAAAAACATCTTTTTAGGTGACCTGCCTTTCAGGGAGCCCTGCCCTTGTCTGTTTTCATGGATGAATCCTTTCCCACTCCCCTCCCCCACCTGACCCCAGCCTGATCTACAAATTGATCATGTAGCTGAGCATGTCTTCCTCTTCCTCACTGATTAGGGCTGACATCTGGGGTTGGTTCATAACCTGCATGGGGTCAAGGAGCTTTCAGAAGCCAGGGAGAGAAGGGCTAGCAGCAGTCAAAGCCCGCCTGGCCAGCAAGCAGTGGCTGGGATAGACAGTCTCCCACGCCTCCTATCATTGCCACACCCACCCCTACTACCCCACAACCATGGTTCTTCCTCACACGTCCCTTGGGGCATTGAAGTTGGCCTTTGTGTTCATCTGAAGCTCTCCGAAGGCCTACAAGCAGTTTCTCTCCTGAGACTCCTGAGCTCTGTCTCCTCCGTGCTGTAGGCTGGCCGAAAACTCCTACTGTGTGCATCTCTGGCCTGTTGGGCAACTCCTGCTGCTGCCAGTGCCCGGTTCTTTGAGCAATTCTTCTGCTTTCTGTGGACTGTGCACCTACTTCCCCGGGAACTTTTTCCCTGCTCAGTACAGAACCTAAAGATTAACTAGCAGTCCCTGGCCAGTGTCTCTTGGCCACTTGTCTTGGCTCTTTGCCCTGACCTGAGCCCTTCCAAGTCTCTTAGCACCAGCCCCACGCCCTTCCTACCTCTTAGCCCTGTCTCCCACTCTGCACCCCTTGGAGGCCGTTGGGACTCAGCCACAGAATGGATACTGCTTGGACCCAGAAGCCGGGGATGCACTGGGTGATGAGTCTTCTCCGGTCCAGGTATGGCTTGCAAGTCTGCAAGAGCTTACACCGCAGGCGGAAGTAGGCCCTGCTGGCTCTGGCGTTCAGCTCTATTGAACAACCTCCCGGGAGCGCCCGAGGCTGCAGGGTGCAGGCCAAGGCTGGGCCGGCTTGGGCTCGGGTTCTTCGCGGTGCTCCTGCTACTTCGCCTGTTCCTGCTCCTGCGTGTCTCCCATGGCCACGACCTCCACCTCCGGCGTTCCATCCCCCGCCACCACCACCTCCTCCTGCGCCTCCATCTCCCCCTCCCAGCCCCGCTCTCCTCTACCAGCACCCCACAGAAGACGGCGGCCTCGTCAGGCGTCTCGTCCTTCCCTGCGCACCTGCTGCGACCTGCTCCCGCTTGGCGCTACAGCTCCCCGGGGGCTGCTCCCCGGGACACCTTGCGCACTGTCCCTCTAAAGGGCCATTTCGCAGGCCCCTGTCCTCCCAAGGTCCCGAGGCAGCCCGGGCTTCCCCAGGCCGCGCCTCACTCACCATGGGGTCTGGTGGCCGCTGGGGCAGGTGTCACGGGGACGGTAGACCGACCTGGCCCGGGTCAGCCGCTCTTCTCAGAAGCGCCCCCTGGTGGATACAGAGCGCGGGCGCCTAACCCTGGCTCTGCGCATACAGTCTGCACACCTCCGGCGGGAACCGGCTTTGCCCTGCCCCAGGCGGTTGTCCTGAAGGGAACCAATCCCGCCTCCCACCCAGAGCTGCCTCTTAACCACTAGGCCCCAGCCTGCAGAGGGTGCCCCGCCAAGGACAGAGGCCGTCACCCTGGCTCTCCAGATGCAAGGTGGCTGGACTCTCATCATTAGCGCTACAGCAAGTCCAGGCTGCTGCTGCAGGCCCGTGGTGGCGCCTCTCTACTGTGCCTGCCACCACTTGTCGCTCAGTCCTCGGTTGCAGACAGGCCATCACATGGCTGAAATCGGTGCCCCCCACAGGCAGCCGACACCTTGCCCGTTCTCACCCCACCCAGCCAGAAACTTTCCTGTGCTGACTGTGGCACAGGACAAGTGCTCGTAGGCAGTCTCCTGCTGGTGTCTGGAAGTCTCATTTGTTCAGTGGATTTCAGAAATGTTGCATAGGGCATAGCGGGCCACGTAAGATGACACCAAAAGCTTCCCACTATCAGTCAGAATCTTAAAGAGATATGGTAGCAGTAACATCACACAATAAAAAAACTAATTCCTGAAACATGTGGTGAACCTTGTTTAGCAGTACTTAACCACATCTGAATTCAAAACTCTACTAATTGTAACTAATGCCTATAGTAACCTCAAGTAAACATTCTTTTCAAAGTTCCTTTTGTATACTCTATGTATAGAAGTTTTATAAATGTCAGGTTCCCACTATTAATTGATAATTTCACGTAATTTATATTTTGTCTATTTCTTTTTGTGTACGCTTCTCTCCACTTTTTTTTACTCTAGTTTTTTCCATTCAATTTCTCACATGTGGTATTTTCTTTTTAGCTGAAATATCAAGGGCAGAAGCCTTCAAAATGTGAATGCAAATATCCTCATACCCATACAATTTAAAGGGATCACCAGTCTCCAAGATAACATGTGATGAGGGACCATGGCTGAGGGGTGGGATAGTGGGCGTGGCAATGGCAGGAGGTCTGGGAGACCACCTGCCCCAGCTACTGTTGCTGGCCCACGTGTGTTCACCTGCGTGAGCCCTTCTCTGCCTGGCCTCTCAATGCTTTTTGACCGAAAGCATTTTGTGAACCATGTCAGCCATGATCAGTGAGGAATATGAAGACATGCTCAGCTACATATCAATTTGACAAAATGGAACAAAACAAAAAGAAAAGATAATATATCACATTCCAAGTAAGGGGTTTACTAAAGGATTGCAGAGTTTACCTTCAGTTAGTGCTTCTGTAAGTTAACAATATGTGTGAAAACTCAACAGTTAAAATTGTTCATGGTATGCTGTCAAATACAGAAAACAAGTGTAAGCAAGCTTCTTCCTAGGTGGAATTTTTTCTTTGCTATCCTCTTTCAATAATTTCTATTTAAGGACAAGGATAAAGGAGATCTTGTCTTATGGTGGTGGCCCACAAACTCAAAATGAAATCTCCAGGAAGAATAAGGAGTGGGAATTGTGTGAGACTACCTAGAAGCAATTCTTCTGGAAAGTATTATATTTGTCCACATTTTCATTTTTGATTTCTTTCTACCATCCTGATATATACTTGTTCTATGCCTATTAACATGAAACATTTTATCATTCCTGGACTCATAAACTAATGGGAGAAATAAATGTAAATAGTATTTTCCATATAATGGAATAAATACTGCAATAACAGCAAACGTTGGGTACTTAAAGATTCTTAAATTCAGAAACAAGTAAAAGATACAGTCTTGGACCTAAAGTAGAACTGCAGGTTATTCACAGTGGTACAACATAACTTGTATTGGAATGACTGCAAAAGATAAATCTGAGAGATGTTTAGGCATCAAGAACGTTATTTGAATTTTTTAATTTTCTCTTCCTCTGTTTTAAGATTTCACTTATTGATAAACTAAAACCCCAAATTCCTTTCATGTTAAAAACGCTCACCTTGAACGCTCTGAAATATGAAAACACTGAATCAAAATGCATGCACTAATCTGGAAGTAAGCAAAAAGCAGTCGTTATAGAGGAAGTGACTATTTATTGAGGGAATACTTTAAGAGATCCTATAAGGCATTATATCATTTAATTCCTCTCTGTTTCTGGTGTCTTTTCTGTCACAGTGTGAAAAGATTATCACTAGCTACAACAGACTGTGTGCTGCAATGATCATTATTGAAGAAAGTGGTAGTGCAGGTGGTTGTTTAAGGAGGCTAGAGGACTTGGGCTTTTCCACCCAAGGCATGCGGGCCTGATTTAGGGGATGGCCTGCCTTTGCTGAAGCGGATAAGATCCAGGAGAAATGTGGGCTCACAATAGTAGCCAGTGCCTTGAGACTGGTAAGGCCTATTTGTCTCCAGTTGCCATTGCCAGATATTGGTCTGCACATAACAGCACTGCCTGGACTCACTGGCTCCTGTAAAGTCAAAGCAGAATTTGTGTTCAAGTCGCTGTTACCAAGCTCCTACTTAATAGTAGAATTTTTAAGTGACCTGTAAGGAAGAGAATCAAGAGGACAGGAAGACAGAATCCAGGTTTAGACTATACGGATATCATTTGTAATGGGAGAACTAGAGAAGTATGCACTATGGTGAACCTTGGGGAGCAAAAGCAGTATAAATAGAACAGAGGATACTGTGTAAAATGCCTAAGTTGTTTGGAGAGTCCAAATAAGTTGTTCAGTTTGCATAAAGAATAATAATCAGTGTCAGATGAACCAGGAATTAGTAGCTTGTTCTGTATAAAAGAGGTTTTTATTTTTTGTCATTACGACAGGGTTGACTTTCTTATATGTATTATTTAGGGGTAGATGTGGTAGCCTATAGTTATATAAAAGGCAACATTAAAGTTTCTATTAGCCTAGATTAGAAAGATGGGAAATGGAAAAAAAAAGTGCTGCTTACCACATTTTTATCAGAGCCTGTGGCCTGAGTAATGAAACACACAATAGAAGTGCCTATGTCTGGGTAGAGGTGGGCACAGCTTGAAGCTCCCTTCACTTGCATCTGTAACATTTCTGGGTTCTCATCTGTCTCTCCTAGAAAGACAGATGGAATATAAAAAGATTTAGCAACATAGCCTTTATTGAATCACCAAGGTCAGAGACAAAACCATGACATCTATCATCACTTTAACATTTATATCTAACCTGTATCTCTAACTTTATTCTAAAAAGTTTCATTTATTTTCTTATCACATATCATCACAATTAGCACCTCACACCACACATGTAACTACTCCAACCCCTTTCCTGCCTTTTTAAATGGCACTCTTCATAATTAAGCAAGTATTTTTTTTAACTTTAAACTTTGAAGTAAAGATTCTAATCCTGCTTCTTTTTCCAAATATGTAAAAATAAGTTCTGAAGTTAGCAAAGGACTGGGAAGCAAATCATCTATGGAGTCATCATCAAATCTCTCATTTATAAAACAAAAACAGAACTCTGCATATATCTCTGATTTAGATAAATACAGATTCTCTGTCCTACTTGTTTCAGAACCACTCCCCTACAGGAGAAGTAATCACTAACCTGGGTTTAGAATTAGAGGTCCAGAGAGCCAGCATTCTGAGTTATTCAGGTTCTTCAGATGACCCAAGGGTGCTAGGAGTTGAACGGGAGTCTGGACCTCTTGAAGGAGTACCAATGCTAGGTCATTTCTTGCTGCTCCACTTACCAACCGAAATCTTTCATGTAGCAGAATGGTAGACACCTTAACAACCCTTAGAGGTGCCCCAGGGTGCCTCAGGCCCAGTATCACAGCAGTATCTTTAGGATTCCTATGTGTGCATACGTAGAGATAAGTAGAATAGATTTAATAGGATGTCTGAGCCTTTAAAGACTACCACATTAGACTTGGCAATGTATTTCCTTAGTCATAATACATGGACCCTATCAAGCTCACTCCTAGGAAAATCAGAAATCTATGAATGAAGTCGCACTTCCCAGCAGTGCTATTACAAAGTAATTAACTGATGGACCTATCAACCAAACACACTAAGTCAAATTTCTTATTTAGCCTGAAACAAAGAAGTCATAAGGGTAAGAGCAATGGTTCAAGTATGAAATGAGGGCAATTTATCCAAAGAGGGCTTCAGCAAAGTAATTCTGGGATTCTGGATTTTAGGGTTATGGGAAGAGGCAGTGCACAAACTTACATGTTCCTGACACAGTGTGCAGCAGTAAGAACCCAAGAGTTACTAACAATGGAACCACTACAAACTTGACTGCCACAGCTGATGATCATGGCCTGCCAAGGCATGGCATAACGAAGAGAAATCCTACCTGCCAAAGCTGAGGGGGAAAAAAAAACAGTAAAAGTAAATTCAGCTGAATTGTCACTTGTAGCCCAACTTTAAAAGTTTTTCATCTCTTCTAGCACTGCTGAAGAGGTCAGCATTGTTAAGATTGACTTGCAAACAAAAATTCTTCCACACCGTGGTATCCATACTATTTTCCCTGGAAAGGGTGCCTTCTCTTATGGCTAGCTTTCAAAATCCTTAGTTTCTTTATGGTCCAGTTTAAACTCCAATTAGGAACCATTCCAGCTTTTTCCTATATTGCCACCTTTATATTACTATTATCTTAGTTACTTAGGTTTTGTTAAGGAAGTTAGACAACACAAAGGAAAATAAACAATTTGATTTGAAAATGTTAACAGAAAGAAATCAAAAGTTTGGAGATAAGTAAGCACTCTTCTCTGAGCTGGAGGAGGTTGAGCTTGCTAAATGCAAAATCTTAGTGATAAATCACATAGATAACATTAAATAAAAAATTCAGATTTGAAGCTCATGAAAAAGCTCAAATTTAAAGAAACAAATTTTAGGTTTCCTCAAAAAAGTATGAACTGAAACAATGCAATTATATGTATTTTTATATAGAGACACACATATATGAAAGAGAACATAAAAATATGTGAATCAGGACAAATATATTACATATATATCAAAGATAATATACATACATATGTGTATATGTACATATATATATATATATATGAAAAACTGGCTTAGGAGACAACCTATCTACAAAATGAGTAAGGTAAGGCTGTACAATCAACTCAAACATAAATTAAGATCTTCAAAGAAATAGAATCTTTGAATTCTACTGAAAGCACACTTTGAAGAGTTGAGTAAAAAGGCAGTAACACCTCACTTATGTTTTAAAAGAATCGTTCACTATGGATGTTGCAATAAGAGGTAGCTCGTAAATAACTTTAATTAGGTGAAAATTAAATATGTGGGAATAATATTCTGTCAGAAATAGCTGTCTAGGATGGTAATTGTATAAAGAGTAAAGTGAAATAGCCACTGATTATACTTCGATGTTTGGTAATAGTCAAGTGATGGAGGAAGAAGAGAATCATAATGTAATATGAGTTGCGTACACAGGAAACTATAAAAACCACTAGTTATTAATTACCAACAAAAAAATCTTTTACTTAAAAGTTCTACTATATTCATAAGCCAGCGTTTGGTAGAAAAGAATTTTGTGTTAGGAGACTAACTTTGAGTCTGAGTGCTGGCCCTATTTTATGCTCCTCAGAACTTGATCAAACGATTTTACTTCTTTGGGACTTAGGTTAACCCTGTCATCTACAGGCATACATCATTTTATTGTGCTTTGCTTTACTGTGCTTCGCAGATACTATGTTTTTTACAAATTGAAGGTTTGTGGCAATTCTGCATCAAGTCTATTGGTGCTCACGAGTTGCTGTGTCACTTTTTGGTAATTCTCGCAATATTTCAAACATTTTCCTTATTATTAAGTCTGTTACGGTGATCTGAGATCAGTGATCTCTGATGTTACCACTGTAACTGTTTTGGACACCACAAACTGAGAAGTTTGTGTGTGTTCTGGCTGTTTCTCCAACTGGCTGTCACCCTGCTGTCTCTCTTACTTCCCTCCAGTCCCCATTCACTGGGACAATACTGAAATTAGGCCTGTTAATAACCCTACAATGGCCTGTAAGTGTTCAGGTAAAAAGAAGAGTCACACATATCTCATGTAAATCAAAAGCTAGGACTTATTAAGCTTAGTGAGGAAGCCATATCGAAACCTAGGCCTCTTGTGCCAAACAGCCAAGTTGTGATAGTAAGGCAAAGTTCTTGAAATTTAAAGTGCTACCTCCAGTGAACACACTAATGATAAGAAAGTGAAACAGCCTTTTTGCTGATACAGAAAAAGCTTTAGTAGTCTTGATATAAGATCAAGTGAGTCACAAATCCCCTTAAACCTGCCTAACCCAGAGCAAGGCCCTAACTCTCTTCTATTCTATAAAGGCTGAGAGAGGTGAGGAAGCTGCAAAAGAAAAGGCTAAAGCTAGCCGAAGGTGGTTCACGAGGCTTAAGGAAAGAAGCTGTCTCTGTAACATAAAAATACAAGGTGAAGCAGTAAGTGCTCATGTAAAAGCCTTCCGAAGATCTAGCCAAATGATGACGGTGGCTACACTGAACAACAGATTTTCCACTTAGTCCAAACAGCCTTATATTGGAAAATGATGCCATCTTGGACTTTCAGAGCTACAGAGAAGGCAACGCCTGCTTTGAAAGATTCAAAGGATAGGATGACTCTCTTACTAGGGACTAATGCAGCCGATGACTTTTAGTTGAAGCCAGTACTCATTTACCGTTCTGAAAATACTAGCCGCCCTTGAGAATTATGCTAAACCTACTCTGCCTATGCTCTAAACATGCAACAACAAAGCCTGGATGACAGCACATTTGTTTACAACAGAATTTACTGAATGATTTTAAGCCCACTGGTGTGCTTGCTGACAATGCTCTGATGGAGATATACGAAGAGATAAATGTTGTTTTCATGCCTGTTGACACAACATCCATTTTGCAGCCCATGGATCCAGAAGCAATTTAGACTTTCAAGACTTATTTAAGAAGTATATTTCATAAAGCATCTGGGCAAAGTAAACTGAAAACCTTCTGGAAAGGATTCACCAGTCTAGACTCCTCTAAAAACATTCATGATTCACAGGATAAGGTCACAATATCAACATTAACAGGAGTCTGGAAAAAGCTGATTCCAATCCTCATGGATAACTTTGGGCGTTCAAGACTTCAGTGCAGGTGGTAACTGCAGATGTGGTGGAAATAGCAGGAGAACTAAAATTAGAAGTGGAGCCTGAAGGTGTGACTGAATTGTTGCAATCTCATAAAACTGCAATGGATGAGGAGTTGCTTCTTAAACATGAGCAAAAAAAGAGGTTTCTTCAGATCAATCTGCTCCTAGTGAAGATGCTGTGAACACTGTTGAAATGACAATGAAGGACTTGGATTATTATATAAACTTAGCTTATAAAGCAGCAGCAGAGTTTGAGAAGACTGAGTCCAATTTTGAAAAAAGTTCTACTGTGGGTAAAATGTTATCAAACAGTACGGTACGCTACAGAGAAATGTTTCGTGGAACAGTCACCTGATACAGCAAGTGCCACCACTGTCTTCTTTTAAGAAACTACCACAGCCACCCCAACCTTCAGCAACCACAACCCTAATCAGTTAGCAGCCATCAACATCAAGGCAACAAGACCCTCCAACAGCAAAAAGATTACAACTTGAAGGTTTAGATGGTGGTCAGTAATTTTTACCAATAAAATATTTTAAATTATATACATCATTTTCATCTTTTTTTATATAGTCTATTGTATACTTAATATACTAACAAAACCAAAAAACAAACCCACTGCTGTCAAGTCAATTCCAACTCATAGCAACCCCACAGGCTGTAATCTCTGTGGAAGCATAATGTCATATCTTTCTCCTTGGGAACTACTGGTAGTTTTGAACCAATGACCTTTCAGTTAGCAGATCATTTTAACCACTACCCTACTAGTGCTTAAGTAGACTACAGTATAGTGTAAATATAACTTTTACATGCACTGGCAAACGAAAAATTTTGTGTGACTTGCTTTATTGTGGTATGTACTTTGTTGTGGTAGTCTGGAACGGAACCCACAACATCTCTGAAGTATGCCTGTATATCATATAGAGATAAGATTAAAGTAATAGACCACGTATTAGAAGCCTTCATTAGCTGTGAGGTCTTACAGGGTACTGAATGATTCCCACTATTTAGTAGATATAAAAACTTATGCATTTTTTAGAAAAAGAGCTCTTTCTTCCTTCCCCTCCTTTCTACTTCCCTTCTCCTCTTTCTTTCCTTTCCTTCTTACACCTCCCTTACTACCATTTTTTGGAGCCTTACTCTGAGGCTGTGGCAGGGAGATGAAGTGTGGCCGGAGAGAAGCAGGAGTGGCGGTAAAAGCCGAGGCATTCATGGAGGTAGAGACTGAAAGGGAGATGGAAGCAGAGGTAGTCACGGGCCCTTGATGAGACCAGGGTGCATGGCTGGGCCGTGTAACTCCCTGGAGCCAGAATAGGAAAGGGCTCACTTGGCTGAAGACGTAGGGCTTTGTGCAATGCTCATCAAAGTGACTCAAGATTCCCACCTGCACCCATGTGTCCTTTTGTTGTAGATGGCACACCAGGGGGGCCCCAAGGTCACCCTAAAGAAACAAGAAGATATCCATGGATATTTTGAAGCAGGGCAGGAAGTAACTTTTGGTATTGAAGGATACCCCTTTCTTTCTCCCTGCCTTTCGCACCCCCTCAACCTGTCACCTTACAGCCAGCCTCCCCCATAGCTTTCTTGGCTTCCACGCAGAAAGTGAATTCATTCAGTTTGGGCCAAAATTGGTCACAAGTGATGACTTTCAGGATGCTTAAGTGCCTTTTCTGCAGAATTCCAGGACTTCCTAAGAAAAAACAGAGAATAGAGGTTTTTATAGCTTTAGCTAAAAGGAATCTAGCTGAAGAGGAAGACAACAACAAATCATATATTACTTTTGAGAGGATGCTATTATTTTTCCAAATACATCATTTTCATCCCACCACAAAGCCCTCTACATTACTCACCCCTCATGAGGGACCAGCTGGGTAACCAGCAGTCATATAGTTGTATGTTATTCTTTTGCTCCAGACTCTCCTCTAGACAGACGGGAAGCACAAGTGGTTGGAAATGCAGTGGCTGTTTCAGGAAGATTAGCCCAGGACCCAGAGGTCCTTTGGGACCTAGGTAGGGCATGGCCCGATGAATGCCTACAGTCTGAGCTTGGGCAGAGTCCTGAAGATCAATAAGCCCCACCTGAACGAAGGCCAGGGCTTCTGAGTTTTTTCTGGAGGGAAAAATTCATCATTAACTTTATTATTTCCACATTCAAGGTCATAAAGAATCTTGAAGGTCATATGAATTAAATGAAGTCCCAGTGAAAACTAAAGTAATACTCATATTCTTCCTTTGTTGCCAATACATACTGTCTTTTAGACACAGTATCCATGCACACTTTCAGGAAGGAGAACTTAAATGTTATGTTGCAATCTGAAAATTCCTGACTCAAAATTATTTACATTATAATTTTCAGTGTGTTCAACACTTAGTAACACAAACGTTGAAAATCAGGAGTTTGAATATCTCACTTACAAGATGTGAGACCTTGGACAGTTATTTCCTCTCCACAAACCTCATTTCCTTGTCATATTAACGACACTACTTTATTATGGTAAAATAAGTAACTTACATACCCAAAAGAATCTTTTGAGCTAGATATGATTCTTCTAGAAATGAAAAATTTGAAGTTTTAAGATGTTTGAAGTAATATAATAAACAGGTTGCAGAACTATGATTCTAATTTAGGTTATGATTCACAAAATAAAATTATATAAAAATAGGGTATCTTTTTTAAAATTTGTAAAATAAATCTATTGTTTTGGATTCTGAAATTATCCCAGAAAATAGATGAAGCACTAATTTGGAGATTTACATAGGGTGTGCCATCTACATAGGAAATAAAAACAGAAAATATCCCTACCAAAAGTAGTAGAAATATTTATCTGGGGTTTGGAATATTTCAGGTATACTCTCTGTTTAGCTTATAAGCTGTCATGACTGCAGGTAATAAGATGCATCAAATTTTATTTCTATAGATAAGGAAGAATCTCTACCTCCTATCTTTAAAAGAAAAAAACCCACTAATAACCTCAAAGTATTCATCATTTCATGATATCTTAAACCTGGAGTGACTTAATCAGACTTACATGAAATTGGCACATCTAGCTGTGGTAAGGATCCACTGTTCATTCAATATAGAGCCAGCACAGAAATGGGAGGAAGACAGTTGCACAGAAACCATCCATGGGAATTCACCCACTTCTGCCTCCCAGCAGTTGGGACAGTGGGGGACAAGGCCAGGACGTAATCCACACTCTGGAGAAGGAATTCACTTGTGGTTAATGTCCCTATCTTCTTTAATCTGAAAGGGCTAACTTCCTATTTCAGAAAAATGTTTAGCAATTTAACAACTTTCATTTGGGGAAAATGCTTGGAAATTCATGCTATTTACCCTAAAAACAAGAGTTACAGGTTAACACAGACGGTATGCACACTCTCTGAGAATAACAATTTTATGGGTCTCTATTCATTTCTCAAGTGGAATAATAAACCATCTCCAAGCACTGCAAGTAGTTTTAAAGGACTGTCCCCTGAAAGGATTTATGTTTATAAAACTTTTAGCTTATAAACCCTGTCTGGAAAAAATTAAATATTCTTCTCTCAATATCTGGACATCCCTGAAGAATTATATTATTCATCCCCTTCTCCTTAATAACTGGAATGTTGGTCTTCCTAATGTTTGTGAACATGACTTCTGATATACTCTGCAACTCTGGTTTCAGACACTATTAAGAACTTTGATCCCAAGGATAATAACTCAAATATATGACTAGGCAGTATGGACTCACCTGTGGTTTCATGAGCAATAACAGCCGTCTTAAAGAGCCAGAAAGCCTGGAGACTCTCTTTCCAGACCATACCCAGGTGACACTCAGCCAGGGAAACATTGAGTTCTGAATACTTGAGAGGTTCTTGTTCAGGATGATATTTAGGCCTGGGTCCAGACTGAGATCCAGGTATCAGAAAAGGCTGTTCTGTTAAAAGTGTGGCTGGAGAAGCATGCAAGAACGAAAAAGTATGAGAAAGAACTGCCTCTTCAGTAAACTTTGAGGAAGACAGATCCTGGAGAGGGTCACTAAAAGAGGTTAAGGGCAGAAGAACAGGAGTGAAGATCACAGTTGAAAGAACAGAGCAAGAAGGGAGAATGCAAGGTGAAGACAATGGGCAAGGTGATAAGACTGAACATGAAGGGGGTAGGGTACATAAAGATGAGAAAGAACAAGGAATAAAAAAGGAAAAGGATGGGGAAAAGAAACCAAGAGTGGTGGATGGGACACCAGGACTTCCTGTTCTCTCAGTCATTTGTAATATGCTGCCAAAGTTCTGGTAACCAACTCTTCTAGGAAGCCAGCCACTTGAAAGGGTAAGAAGAAGAATGGTTGTGAACTGACTAGACTGGAGAGAATTTATTCTGTCTTGGCTTTCTGTAGGAGCTATCTTCATTGACAAAGCTATATAGGATTGTTCAGACACGGGAACAGTTTCTATGGGAAAAAGTGCAGACCACAAACCAAACTGACCAGTTAAGAGGGTTACTCCATCAGGCTCAACTTCAGGAGGAGCAAACGATGCAATTATAATAGTTTTAGAATGGTTTCCAGGTTTGAATATTTCTGTTTCAGGACGGATCCAAGTTCTGATTATATCAGTTTTAGAAACAGAAAAGGATGCAGTAGTATCTTTAGGCTGGGTCCAGGGTATGTCTGCTGGGATTACAGGCAGGGTCCAGGATGTGAAAGTTGCAGCTTTGTCAGGCAGGCTCCATGATTTGACTATTTGAGATTCAACCTGCGCCCAGGATCTGACTACATAGGATTCATACTGGGTCCGGGGTTTGATTGTCTGGGCTACAGGTTTGTTCCAGGGATGGACCATATCAATTTCAGGCTGAGTCCAGGGTATGAATGTTTTAGACTCTGGAAAGCTCAATGGTCTGACTTTATTTGTTTGAATCTGGAACCAATATCTGACTGAAACAGCTTCAGGCTGAAACCAGGGCTTGATTTCTTCGGTTTCAGGCTGCGTCAATGGTCTGATTGGAGCAGCTTCTTGCCAAGTCCAGGAATGCAATACACTGACATCAGCCTGAGTCAAGGTACTGACTATTTGCGATTCAGGTTGAAACCAAGGTCTATTTGTATCACTCTGAATCTGGAACCAAGTTTGGATTGTTTCTGCTTCAGACTGGGTCCAGGGTCTGACTGAATCAATTTGAGTATGGAACGAATATTTTACTATTGTATCACTTTTAGGCTGGGTCCATGGGTGGACTTCAAGAGTTTCAGGCTGGGTCCATGGTGCGATTGTAGCAGCTTGAGGATGGGTCCAAGGTCTGACTGTACTAGTTTCAGGCTTGATCCAGGGTCTGATTGAACCAGCTTTATCCTGAGCCCCAGGGTAAGTTATACCAACTTCAGACTGAATCCAGGAATGGATCATTTGAGATTCAGACTGGAACCAGGACCTGAATGCATCATTTTGAGTCTGCAGCCAAAGTGTGATTGTATCAGCCTCAGTCCACAGCCTAACTGTCTGAGACTCAAGCTGGGTCAATGGTTCTAATGTATCAACTTTAGAATGCGTCCAGAGTCTGACTATATTGGTTTTAGCTTGGATCCAGGGTTGGGCTACATTACCTTCAGGGCACGTCCCAGACCTGACCGTATCAGTTTCAGTATGGTTCCAGGAGTGGAGTATTTCCCATTCTGGGTGGATCCAGTTAGTACCTATTTGAAATTCAGATTGAGTCCACTGTCTTGCTGTATCAGTTTGAGTCTGGAACCAAGGTCTGACTGTATTAATTTCAGGTAGGGTCAAGGGAGTCACTACTTGCATCACAGACTGGGTCAACAGTGTGACTGTATCAGCTTCAGGCTGTGTCCAGGGTCTGACCATTTGAGATTGAGCCTGGATCCAGGGTCCAATTGTACTAGTTTTAGGTTGGGCCCAGGATTTCCCTGTGTCTTCTTTAGGTTTCATCCACAGGTGGACTAGACCAGTTTCAGGTAGCATCCATGATATGACTGTGTCAGCTTCAGGTTGGGTCAAGGGCTCTACTCTCTCAGTTTCAGACTGGGCCAAGGTAATGAGTATTTGAGATTCTGCCTGGGTCCAGAGTTCTACTGTATCTGTTTGAGTTTTTGACCAAGGTCTCTTCATATCAGCTTCAGGCCGGACCCATGGTCTACCTGCTTGGGTTATAGGTATCTTTCCAGTTTCAGATATAGTCCAAGAACTGACTATATCAGTTGCAGACTGTATCAAGGGAAGAGATATTTGAGATTCAAGTTGAATAGAAGGCTGTGTAGAATCAGTTTGAAATGGTAATGGAAGTTGAAATATATCCGCTGCAGGAAGTGTTAAGGGTTTCGTAGATTCAGGTTTATGTAGGGTCCAGAAAGTGACTGTATCGAATTCTGGATATATCCAGGGTTTTACTGACGGAGTTTCAGACCAGGTCCACGGGGTGCCTTTATCAGCTACAGCCTCTGTCCAGAGATTTACTACTATAGAGTCATATTGAGTCAATGGTATGACTGTACCAGTTAAAGCCTGTGTCCAGAGATTTACTGCTGGAGATTCAGCCAGGGTCCACGCTGTGACTGTTTCAGGCTGTATAGGCTGTTTCTGGGGATTTAAAACTGGATATTTCACATGAGTCCATGGTGTGACTGTCTCATTTTCAGATTGTTTCCAGGGCTTTACAGCTAGAGAATGAGCCTGGGTCCACAGTGTGACTGAACCAGTTATTGCCTGTGACCATAGATTTACTGCTGAAAAATCAGCCTGGTTCCACTGTGTAACTGTATTAACTACAGCCTGTGTCCATAAATTTACTCCTGAAAATCCAACTGGGGTCCACAGTGTGACTATATCAGCTACATCCTCTGTCCAAGAATTTATAGCAGGAGAATCAGCTTGAGTCCACAGTATGACTGTCTCAACCACAGGGTGTGTCCAGGGATTTACTGTTGCAGATTCAGCTTGGGTCCACAGAGTAACTAAATTAACTACATCTTCTGTCCAAGGATTTGCAGTGGGAAATTCAGGCTGAGTCCACTGTGTGACCCTATCAGCTAAAGCCAGTGTCCAAGAATTTTCTATATGAAATTCACCCAGAGTCAATGGTGTGATCGTATCCACAACATACTGAGTCCAGGTATTTACTGCCAGAGATTGATCAGGGGTCCATGGCATGCCTGTAACAACCTCCGTCTGTGTCCAGGAATTTACTGCTGTAGAATCAGTCTGAGTCCATAGTGTAATTGTACCAGTTACAAGCTGTTTCCAGGGTTTTACTACTGGGGATTTAGGCTGGGTCCAGCGTGTGACTTTACCAGTTATAGGCTGTTTCCAGGCATTTACTATTGGAGATTCGGCCTGGATAGATATTTGAACTGTATTAGCCTCAGGCTGTGTCCAGAAATTTAGTTCTGGGGTTTCAGCCTGTGTCCACAGTGTGACTATATCAGCTACATCCTGTGTCCAAGTTTTGATTGCTAGGGATTCGGATAGGATAGACATTGTGACTGTACCAGTTTCAGTACGTGTCCAATGATTTAGTGTTAGAGTTTCAGCCTTGGTCCATGCTGTAATACTATTATGTTTGAACTGTGTTGAAAGATTTACTGCTGGAATTTCAACCTTGGTCCATAGTGTGATTGTATTACCTACAGCCTGCATCCAGGGATTTATAGCTAGAGATTCAGCTTTGGTCCACTGAGTGACTTTAATAGCTACAGGGTATTTCCAGGGATTTACTGCTGGAGAAAGAAACTGGGCCCATGGCGTGGCCACATCAGTTACAGTTTCTGTCCAGGGATTTACTGCCAGAGATTCAGCCTGGGTCAATGTTGTGACTGTATCAGTTATGGGCTGTTTCCATATCTTTACTGGTGGAGTGTTGGACTGGGTCCATGATATGACAGTATTAACAGCAGTCTGAGTCCAGGGATTTGATGCTAGTAAGTCATCCTGAATCCATGGTGCACCTGCATCCATCTCAAACTGTGTCCAGGGATTTACTGACTCAGCCTGAGTCCATACTGTGACTGTATCAGCTACAGTCTGTGTCCAGTGATTTACATCTGGAGACTCATCCTGAGTCCACAATGTGGCTATATTATCCTCAGACTGTGTCCACAGGCTTACTGCTGGAATTTCATCCTGTGTCCACAATGCAACTGTATCAGCCTCAGTCTGTTCCCAGGGCATTAGTGATGGAGTTTCAGCCTGGGTATGCAGTATGGCTATATCATCTATAGCCTTTATCCAGGGGTTTACTTCTGGAGACTCAGGCTGAGTCCATGACACGAATGCATCAGATATACTCTGTGTCCCTGGATTTACTGCTGATGTTTCAGCTTGTGTCCATAGTTTACCCATATCAGCTTCAGGCTGTGTCCAGGGACATATTGCTGAAGCATCAGCCTGTGTCCATGGTATGATTATATCAGCCTCAGCCTCTGCTGAAGGATTTGCTGACAGACAATCTACCCGTGTCCACAGTGTGATTTTATCAGCCTCGGGTTGTATCCAGGAATTTACCACAGGAGTGGCTCCCTGGGTCCATTCTGTGACTATATCAGCTATACCCTGTGTCCAGGTATTTACCTCTTCAGAATCAGCCTGGGTGCACAGTGTGACTGTACCTGCTACAGACTGTGTCCAGGGATTCACTACTGAAAATTCTGATTGACTCCATGGTATGACCGTTTTAGCTTCAGCTTCTGTCCAGAATTTCACTGCTGGAGATTCAGTCTGGCTCCACAGTGTGACTATACCCGCTATAGCCTCTGTCCAGGGATTTATGAATTCGGAATCATCCTGTGTCCACAGTGTGACAGTATCAGGTTCAAGATCTGCTCTGGAATTTATGGTTGGAGATTCAGCTTGGGTCCACAGTTTCACAACATTAGTTAAAGGCTGTGTCCAGGGATTAACTATTGGAATTTCAGCCTCAGTCCCCAGTGCAAGTGTATCAGATTCAGGCTGTGTCCAGGGCATTACCCGTAGAGAATAAGTCTGGGTCCATGATATGACCATATTAGTTACAGCCTGTGTCCAAGTATTTACTGCTGCAGATTCAGCTAGGGCCCATGGTATGACCGTATCTGGTACAGCCTGTGTCCAGGTACTTATTCTTGGAGTTTCACTTTGAGTCCATAATTTGACTACATCATCTTCTGACTGCATCCAGGAGTTTATGGCTGGAGATTCAGCCTCTGTCCACTGTATGACTCTGTCAGGTTCAGTTTGTGCCAAGTGTGTAATTACTTTAACTTCAGGCTGTGTCCAGAATCTCACACTATTACTATCCAGGTGAATCCAGGGTCCTGCTGTATAATCTTCATTTTGTGTCCATGATTTTAACGTATCAGCTGCAGACCAAGTCCAGAGACTGACCATTTCAGCTTCAGACTCTACAGGGTCCATTTGAGCTAACGACTGTGTCCACAGTTTGATTTTATCCATTGTGTCTGTTAGAGTCTGGAACCAAAGCTGAATAGTATCAGCTTCAGACTGAGTCCAAGGTCTAGCTACGTCAATGTAAACTTGGGTCCATGGGCGTATTGTTGGAAATTTTGTATGTATCTGAGGCCTCACTGTTTCCATCTGTGTCTGGAACCAAGACCTAATTCTATCAGCTTCAGACTGGGACCAGGAGAAGATATTTTGAGATTCAGTTTGGCTGCAGGTTCTGAATATATCAGGCTCAGTCTGTGTCCACAGTTTGACTGTATCAACTGTGGACTGTGTCCAGGGTGTGAATGTATCTGCTTCAGGCTTTGTCCAGGGTTGGATGGTATCAGCTCCAGACTGAGTCCAAAGTCTAACTATATCAACTTCTGGCTGGGCCCAGGGGTAGACTGTTTTAAATTCTAGCTGGATCCTTGGTCTCATTTGATCAGATATACTGTGAGACCAAGATCCAACTATACCAGCTTCAGGCTGGGCCCAGGGACTAACTGTTTCAGTTTCAGACTGTGTCCAGTATTTAAATGCATCCATTTCTGACTGCGTCCAGTATTTGTCTTCTCCTTCTTCACTCTGGGTTCTGGGTCTGGCTATCTGAAATTTAGGCTGAGCCCAGCGTCTGATTCTTTCATTTTGAATCTGTAACCAAGGTCTGATTACTTCAGCTACTGGCTGAGTCAAGGGTCTTCCAGCTTGGGCTTTTGGCTGGGCCCAAGTATGGACTATATCAGCTTCAGACTGAGCCCATGGTTTAAGAGTAACAACTTTGGAATAAGCCAAAGGCTCACTTACATCATTAAGACGATGGGTCATGAGCCAAGCTGTATCTTCATCCTGCATCTGGGGTTTAATTACGGTAGCTTCAAGTTTACTCAAGGGTCTGATTCCATGCATTTGACTTGAATGTCTGATCATATTGGCCTTAGACTGTGTCCAAGACCCAACAGTATAACCTGCAGACTGATCCCAAGAGAAAGGTATATTAAGATTAGAAAAAGCCCCAAATCTAACTGACTTAATTTCAGAGGGAACCCAGTATCCACATGTCTTTTCCACAGCTTCTTGAGATCCAAGAATATTTAAGACTGGCTGAAACCAGGGCTCCGGTGTACTGGTGACTGTAGAATATTGAGATCCACCCAAATTGAGTGAGGAATGAGCCCAGAATTCAATTTTATTAGCTATTAGATGATCCCACGGATGCAAATTATACGTTACTGGCTTGGAACCTTGTTCAACTGCATTAATTGTATACTGTAGTTGGGATCTACTATTCTCTCCATTAGATTGAATCTGAGTTTCTGTTCCTACTTTATCAGGCACAGTGTGTGTCCAAGATCCAACATCAGTAATAATCTGTAACAAAGGTGTAGCTTCAAGCTGACCATGAGAAGGAACTTTAGCAGATTGAATTTGAGAATCGATAATATTCATCTCAGAAGAAACTTTGGCTAGATCTATTTTATTTGGAAGAAAACCCCAGGACACACCAGCATTAACTAGTGGTACAGTCTGAAGCTCAGTTATACCAGCTAAACGTTGAACTTGGGATCCTACTGAATTATTCTCAGTTTGATATTTCATTGCATCATTCTGTGGAAGGTCCAAGGGTATAGGTGTATCAGCTGTGTTTCTGGATCTAGAGAAAATCCAAGATTCAGACATGTCAGCTACTGGGGTATCCTGGTACTCAGCTGTATCAGAAGGATCCCATGGTTTGGCAATAGCGGAGGTCCAAGATGGTACCACTGGAAGCTTACTAGCTGAGGAGAGCTGACTACTTTGAAGGTGTAACTCTCTACTGCCAGGAAACATGTCTTTATTATTCAAACCAAAAAATACTGAAGGTGGATTCCGGTGCTGTCTGTTTAGCAGGAGAGTGCCTAATCTCCTCCATGACTGTGTAGAGAATCCACGGGAGGTAAAGATGGCAGGGCCTGAGCTAATGTTGAAGCGATCTCGTGGATTACTTCCTCTTCCAGAGGAAAAACCGCATGGCAAGGAAAATACAGGAGCCGGTGATTTCTGGGATGCCTTAATAAACCATCTCATCCAAGATAGGTATGGAGCTGTCTTGATAACAAGAACAGGGTCATAACAGGCCATTGAGGACTCACTGACCAGGCCTACCAGTTCCCAGTGGCTGCCAAAAAGACAGAGAACAGGACTACCCTGCTGTACCTGAATGAGGAAACAAAGATAATCCACATATATATATATACAAAGTGAAATATGTGTACATGAGAGAATACATACATAAATGTATTTTAAATGCATATTTAAACATATATAACACATAAGAATTGTAAAACCTATAGATTCATAATTTATAAATATGCTTAGTATGTGTACAAAGCATATTTATAAATTATATGTAAAATTATATGGTATAAAAATACACTAAGTTTTACATATTCTTTTCTACCACATATATCATCATAAAACCAAAAACCCATTGCCACTGACTCATAGTCAACACATAGTTGCCATCAATTCCTACTCATAGCAACCCTACAGAACAGAGTAGAGCTGCCCTACAGGGTTTCCAAGGAGCAGGTGGGTGATTCCAACTCCTGACCTCTTGGCTGGCAGCCAACCTCTCTAACACCAGGGATCTAAATAACATCACAGACAGTAAGAAGTGTTACATGGCACATACTTCAAAGAGTTCCCGGATATAAGACTTAGACACAAATGAACTGTAACTCTGTATAAAAGAAGAAATTCAAATGCTAGAGGGAATTTCCAAGCTAAAAAAAAATCAGTGCATAACCAAAACATCTCTATTTGGATATCATGTATCTCCTTGGCTGAACATGTTTAGGCAGAGCACAACCTGAACAATCATGTATAATGATTTTGTTTATCCTCATCACCTCTACTGCCATTATTCTGATTCTGCCATCATTTCTTGTTTGATCTCCCTATTTCACTCTCACACCAGCCTACAAAGCCAGCCCATTGTTTGTTCTCCTCCCAGCACCTAGAAAGATAATCAGAGTGAAAGCTAAATCTTCACCTGTCTCTGATACAACTTGCCAACATCTTTCCTTTGTTTTGCTACCATCGCTCTTGCTTATTTCTTCAAACATGCTCTGTACATTCTGGCCTCAGAAAATTTGAATGTCTGGAATTCTCTTCCCCCAACTATCCACATGGCTTGCTTCCTCAAGAGTTTTAAGTCTTTACTCAAATAACACATTTTGAAAAAGGCCTTCTGTGATTTCCCTATTTTTAACAGCACATCCCCAAAATTTGTTATTTTTTTGAAAGTACATATTACTGCTTGCAATTTTATGGTTTTATTTGTCACCTGCCACTTGTCCAAAAAAAAAAAAAAGCTTCAGGAGGGTAAAAATAGTTCTCTCTTTTTAACTGCTAAGCCTCAGCACAACACTAAAAAACAATGTTTAGACATCTAATATTTAAGGAATGAATGAAACTTTAATTGCTCTTGCATTACACCAGATAATTATGACAAAACATGAAGAGTATAGAAGTTACTTACTAGACTGCTGAACAGATTCCTAAATGTTATGGATTGAATTGTGTACCCTCAAAATATGTGTTGGAATACTAACCCTATACCTGTGGATTAAGCCCTGGCGGCACAGTGGTTAATCAAAAGGTCGGCAGTTGGAATCCACCAGACACTCCTTGGAAACCCTATGGGGCAGTTCTATTCTATCCTATAGAGTCATTATGACTTGGAATCAACTTGACGGCAACAGGTTTATACCTGTGGATATAATCCCTCCTGGCAATACAGTTTTTCTTTGTTATGTTAATGAGGTCATGTAAGTGGAGGGTGTATCTTAACCCAATCACTTCTAAGATACAAAAGAGCAGATTAGGCACAGAAACAAAGAAGCACTGATGGGGGTAAATAAATGCAATGCCACATGAAGATCACCTAGGAAAGGATACAAGGACCTTCCCCCACAGCTGACAGAGAAAATCTGCCCCTAGAGCTGAAACCTGAGTTCAGCCTTCTAGCCTTCTAAACTGAGAGAAAATAAATTTCAGTTTATTAAAGCCATCCACTTGTAGTATTTCTGTTACAGCAGCACTAGGAGACTAAAGTACTAAATAAACTTGATTGTTAAAATTTTTCAGAAGGCATTCTTCATACCACCTTCTAAAACAGATAATGCTTGGTTATTCTAAAATGTCAGTTTTGGGCTTAAAATCTTTTGTGGCTTCCACAGCTTAAATAATCAAGTTCATATATCATAACTACATAATATGGCCCCAGCTTATTTTTCTGTTCACATTTCATCTGTATGTCCCTTACAAACAGTTCCCAAAAACACCCTACTGCCCAGATATTACCTGTATATTAAATGTTCTTCTTACATTTACATGGCTTATCTGTATAAAACCTATTTTAAGCATTTCTTTATCTACAGAATACCTCTCCTATCAAATCATAAATTCCCTAGGGACTGGGCATAAGCTAGTCCCCACCAGAACACAAAAATATCAAGTGTATTTTATACATCTGCATGTGTATTTATTTCACCTGAAATTTCCTTCTAACAATTTTTTTATCTTAAGTTTATTAGTCATAACTATCACTCTATTATTACATGCTACAAAATGCATAAGCCTTGAAAACATGATGCTTGAGTGAAATAAGTCAGCCACAAAAAGAGTGTATGATTACACTTATATGAAATATCTGTAACAGGCAAACGTTTGGGGAGAATGGGAGGAAGGGGGCTCATTGCTTGAGATACACTGAGCTTCTGTTAAGAGTGATGGCAAAACTTGAAAACACTTAATGGTGAAGGCTGATGAATACAATTAATGTCATTAAACTGCACATGTGAAAAACGACAGAATGGCAAATGTTTTGCTAAGACAGTTATATGATTTCTTAAGTTAGGTTTCTGTTTAATAGTATTGCCATAACATCCTTTAAAGATTTAGTTATTGGTAGACATGTTTTCCTTGGCTAATTTTATGTTGTTCTTTTTGTTGCCTCGGGATAATCATTATTCCTTATAACTGTAGGCTTGGTGCTTTTCATAGATTCTTAGCTTGTATTTTAAACTGAATTATATTTATATTCCAACAACTCAATTCCAGGTTATAACTCCTCTATTCTTTCCATTGTTCCCCAAAACCTTTTTCTCAAATATCCCATGAAAATTTTCCTGCTTTATTTAATTATGAGCTTAAGAATAAAAGTCTCTCTGCATTTTTATAGAATATTACATAAATTTCTAAATCCCCCCCCAATGGTAACTTTTCCCTTATACAGTGAGTACCCAGCAGTCTTGTTGTGGTTGACTCCAGATGCATAAGCTGTCAGTTTTAGTTAAGTGGATATGTTGATGGTGGCAGAATGAGAGGTCCAGAAGGTTAACTGACAATTGCTTGATACTGGTGCCAAGGTTATTGTCATCTGAAGGGACACAGATGGTAAGAATTGTGAGACATAGGTTATTCTCCCTCTCAAATATTTTATAGAATAGTTTCCCAAGTATTTTACCATACAGTTTTAAATCACTTGATCATACAGAATTCCTGATACTCTGACTTCCCCTTTCCTTTAATCTTATGTCATACACACTTATTTCACATAGCCATGGATTTTTCAGCTGTTCCTAAAATCTGTCTTAAATAACAGAACACTAAATAATTGTAACCCCGATACTATTTTTTTCCTTAGGACTCAGTTTATTCCTCTATAAAGTGGGGTAATATGGACAAACTTATTTACAAGCTTATTTTGAACTTTCCATTTCTTTATTAATTTGATAGGTATTTTTTCCATATTAACTCTTCTGAGCTACATTTATAACACATGACTCTTGTGGCTTACTCTGATATTGGTATACCCGGCAGCGTCTGTACTGGCAGTTGTAACAACTCTTCCAGAAGATGTTATAAGTGTAAGAAAGTGGTATTTCTTCCTTCCTGATAGGGTATTGCAGGAGCATCACCCCTATGTTTCCTTTGGATGGATCAGTTCCAACTTTTGGATCAAAACTTGGGTGCAGGCATATTTTATGGCCAAATAGAGTTCCTTCCTGGTCAATGACTATTGAAATGTCAGAACGCAAATGTTTCCTAAGGAAACAGAAAGATGAATAACAATATAATAAAATTAAAATGATTAAAACATTTCCTTAAATTTATATTTAAACTGATATGTTTGCCATATCACTTACTTGGGAATGTAACCCAATACATTTCTACTTTATAGTCCCATGATTGATAACTCTATTTTAAGCACTAAATGGAATTAGGCTACACAAACTTCAAACTTCATTTTTAGTATAATTTCCAAAAAAATCAAAGCTCCTCTAATGCATCAAAATTCAATGCAAATACAGGTAAGTATGATGGAGACAGTGTTATCTAGGTAGTGCAGACTGTACTGTGTGACACTGTCCAAAGGGGTGACACAAAAACAACTGTCCATAAAATTTCTGTGCAATGTTTCAGCAGACATTTACTATTTTTTCTGAAAGTATCTCTGTACTTAGTTACAACAACAATAATTTTTTATAAGCCCAGCTCACACATATCAACATATCTACCAGGCTAAAACTCTTATGCTAATTTACTTTTTGAACCTTTTAACGCCCTATGGTCACAGCTGTCATTATTACTCAATTACAACGACAGTTTGGTTTCATTTCCATGTGCTGATAGGAAACCCTGGTGGCATAGTGGTTAAGTGCTACAGCTGCTAACCAAGAGCTCAGCAGTTCAAATCCACCAGGTGCTCCCTGGAAACTCTATGGTGCAGTTCTACTCTGTCCTATAGGGTCGCAATGAGTCGCAATTGACTCAACAGCAGTGGTTGTTGTTGTTTTTGTGGTTTTGTCAAATTTCTGGTGCTTAGCTACAATATTGTGGTAGAGCATGAGGAGGGTGACATCATGAGTTATTACACTAGGTGACACCAGTCCCAGTGACACCACTGGAAGAAGATATGAAAAGTATACTGAACTCTGATCCCTTTTTTATGTCTTTAGCTGTACTTACATTTTAATCAGACAGCTGGCTGTGGAGAGGATCCACCACCGACTCAGGATAATGCCCTGGCAGGTTTCAGCCATGGACACTAGCCACGGGATGTTGTTGGATGCTGACAATGGGGCAATCGTTGGGGTCACTGAGCTTAGCCACTGCTGTTGAGAATTAGGCACTACAACGGTTAGATACGAAGAGGAAGAGGTAAACATAATGTGAAGAACAATATCTTGTTGAATGATTAACGAGACTTGTCACCCTACAGTTTTTTGGTTCATGAAGATGAGAAAAGTAGGGACTATAGAGAAAATTAGAAGGGGTAGAGAAAATGTGACCTAAAAAAAGCAAGATTAGGAAAAAAAACAAATGAAAATTAGAAGAAGAAATAAGAGATAGGACAAATGACACGGAAAATAGAAGAATTTTTTTTTTTTTTAAGGAACATAAAAACAGTGTCCACAGTACCAAGACAAACAAGAGAAAAAAGAAAAATCCCCCAAATCTGTAACTTACCACCACAGCAATGAAAAACCAATCCCCAAAACTGGCAGAAGAAGATCGGTGCTCTCATGCTGGCTCAGGTGGGTGTGAATACAAGATAGGGCTCTAGGAGACTGGCTACCCAGGTTGAGGCTGAAATTATAGAGTATAGAATGTCTGACATCATAAGAACTTATTGTGAGATATTTTCCTTCCTTCTATTATGATAAACCAACTAGAGTTGTCATACACTAAGAAAGCCAAGTTAAAGGTGATTTTAAAATTAAAAGAAAATTTTATTCTTTAGCCCAATATTAACCTTATTTTTTGAGTTGACACAACCGGTATTCCAGTCTCTTCTCTTGTAAAAAGTTATGCTCTGTTTGGCTTTACCATATGATATTATTTACCACAAACTACTTCCTAATTAAAAAGAATGAGATAGACCTATATGACCCAACTGCTTAAAATAATCTGTAGATCAGGATATGATAGTGTCTTAGTCATCTAGTGCTGCCATAACAGAAATACCTGCAAGCGGATGGCTCTAATACAGGGAAATTTATTTTCCCACTGCCTAGTAGGTTATAGGTCCAAATTCAGGGTGTCGGTTCCAGGGGAAGGCTTTCTCTCTCTGTCAGCTCTGGTGGAAGGTCCTTGTCCTCAATCTTCCCCTGGTCGAGGAGCTTCTCAGGCTCAGGAACCTGTGTCCAAAGGACACACTCTGCTCCTGGTGCTGCTTTCTTGGTGGTGTAAGGTCCCCAACTCCCTGCTTCCTTCCCTTTCCTTGAGAGATAAAAAGGTGGTGCAGGCCACACCCCAGGGAAACTCCCTTTACCTGGGCTCAGGGAGGTGACCTGAGTAAGGGTGGTGTTACAACCCCACCCTAATCCTCTCAACATAAAATTACTATCACAAAATGGAAGACAACCACACAATACTGGGAATCACAGCCTAATCAAGTTGACACATATTTTGAGGGGGATACAACTCAATCCATGACAGAGCGTATAGCCGTATTTTTGATACATTTATTCATATACCTACACCTATTAATCACTAGCTCAGAAATATTTATATTGTAAATTTATAGAAAATTATCTGAAGATCTAAGCTCATTTCCCTCCAATGGCAATGATGTGAATCAAGAGATACACCATCAAAGCAGGAGGCAGGCTTGTGATTTTATCAGAAATTCCACCTCATTCTATCATTCTGCTTACTATTTGATTTCTGTCCTCAGAATGACTGCAAGATAGTTTATCTGTGCCAGTCTTCATGTCTTTTTTCAAAACAACAAAAAGGAAGAAAGGACATGGGGTAAAAGTTTACATTTCCCAGCTGAGTCAGTATCTATTAAAAAACCCTCAACAAAAATAGACTGCTTACATTTCCTGGCTACCCACTGGTTTCCTATCTTTCTTTCTTTTCCACTTATTATGTGCAAGAGTCCAAATGGTGCACAGACTCCAAAAGGTCAAGCACTCTGCTACCAGCCAGAAAGTTGGTGATTTGAATCCACCTGGATGTACCTCAGATGACAGGGCTGACAATCTGCATCTGAAAGGTCACAGCCCAGCCTTGAAAACCCTATCAAGAAGTTCTACTTTGAACGTATGGAGTCACCATGAGTTGGAACAGACTTAATGGCAACTAAAAACAACAACACTGTCATGGATTGAATTGTCGCCCCCCAAAATCTGTCAACTCGCTACACCATTATTCCCAGTATTGTATGACTGTATACTATTTTGTCACCTGATATGATTTTCCTATGTGTTGTAAATCCTGCCTCTATGATGTTAACATAGTGGGACTGATGGCAGTTATGTTTGTGAGGAAGGACTCAGTCTACGAGATCAGGCTGTGTTTTAAGTCAATCTCTTCTGAGGTATAACACAAAGAAGCAAGCAGAGAGATATGATGACCTCACATCACCAAGAAATAAGAGCTAGTAGCTGAGTGCATCCTTAGGACACAGGGCCCCTGTGCTAAGAAACTCCTTGACTGGGGACAACTGATGACAAGGACCTTCCTCCAGAGCCAACAGAGATATAAAGCCTTCCCTGGGAGCTGAGGCCTGAATTTGGACTTGTAACATACTAGGCTGTGAGAGAATAAACTCTTTGTTAGAGCTATCTGCTTGTGGTATTTCTGTGATAGCAGCACTAGATGACTAAGACAAACAGTATGGCAAGGAATACTCTAGTAAATTAAGCTTTTCAGTAAGTCTTAAAAGTATCTTTTAAATAATAAACTATAAAAATTATCATTTTTTAAATTAATAAATGCTCAAAATCAGACAAACACAATGCTTGGGTGACACAAATGCCTTGCACTCAACAGCTAACCAATAAGTTGGCAGTTTGAACCATCCAGCAGTGCTGCAGAAGAAAGGACTGGCAATCTGCTTCTCTAACAATTACAACCAACAACACCCCATGAGGCATTTTTACTCTGTAACACACTAGGAAACCATCAGACACAATCGATTTGAGGACAATGATTTTATTTTGTTTTTTGGTATAGCAATAAGTAACAGAAAAAAATTTTAATGCTATTAAACTAATGTTTGAGTTAAGATCCCAGGAATCAAAATAAAGGAGAACATTGTGAAAACATCAATTCTACCCAAAGCAATCTACAGATATAATGCAATCACAATCCAAACAGCAACAGCATTGTTTAACAAGATGAAAAAACTAATTACCAATTTTATATGGAAAGGAACGAGGCTCCAAATGAGCAAACCATTATTGAAGAAAAAGAACAAAGTTGAAGGGCTCACACTACAGTCATGGTAGTTAAAACCGCCTGGTAGTGGTACAACAAGAGACACAATGACCAAAGGAACAGAATCAAGAATCCAGATGTAAATCCACCTACTTATGGTGAGCTGATCTTTGACAAAGGATCAAAGTCCATTAAATGGATAAAAGGCAAAAAAAAAAAAAAAAATGTTTTTAACAAACGGTGCTGGCAAAACTGGATGAACATCTGTAAAAAATCAAACATGACCCATACTACACACCATACACAAAAACTAACTCAAAGTAGATCAAAGACCTAAATATAAAACCTAAGATGATAAAGATCATGGACAAAAAAACGGGGACAATACTAGGGGCCCTAATACATGGCATAAATAAAATATAAACCATATCTAACAATTCACAGACACCAGAAGATAAACTACATAACCAGGAGCTCCTAAAAATTAAAAAGAGGGAGCCAATATGGTGCTGTAGACAGCACTCCCACCATCCTTTCACAGCAAAGACCCAAAAACTAAGTAAAACAGGCACAAATGTCAGTCCTGGGACCCTAAGCACCAAATGAAAGCATAAAGAACTAGATCAAGCACAAAACTAAATCAAGAAGAAACTGACAGAGAATGAGGAGAGACACACAGTAGAGGTCCCCTGCTAGCTACCGTAGCATAGCACCACCATCTTGGAAGGTAACTTCATGCAGCTCCCAACAGGAGCTCCTGATAACCAGAGATACATGCTTTTCCACCCCTCACCCTTTTGGCCTGTATGCTGCTTCCACTGCTTTCCAACAGGCCACAGTCGCCTGAACAGACAGACATCTCCCACTGTCAACCAGGGTCTTCCCTGTCCCTGCCAGCTGGTTCCCTCAGCTATATTTTTTTATTTTTATTTCCCTTTCTCTTTTTCTCCTTTCTTTCTCCTTTCCAACTAGGCCCTGTGCTTCCTCTGCCCCTTCCTCATGGGCTGTGCCATGCTGCCTGGAGAGGGAGACCCGAGCATCCCGCCACCCCATCCTTCCCCTCCCTTAACAGCTGGTTTCCTCAGGGCCATGTGTTCTTCCTTTGTTTCTCCTCTCCCTTTCCCTTCATTCCTTTTCTTTCTCCTGCCCACCTAGCCCCGTGCACTCCCTCCATCTCTTCTTCACAGGCACGTAGTACCACTCTTCTAGAGAGCCACTGATACTCCCTGGGTCTACGAGAGCCATTGATACTCCCTGGGTCTACGCCACCCCTACCACTGGCTCCTGCTGTGCCATTTTTCTTTGTGTGTGTGTATGCACTTTCGTTTTTCTCTCTTGTTTCTTTCTCCCACATCACATCCTCTCCTTTCCTTCCTGGTTTCTGCACTGCCTGCTTAGAGTCATGCCCCTGAGCAGCACCTGAACAGGCCTCTGGCCCCCTGGACCCTGTCCCACATTGCCCCCCAAGCCCTGCCAAGCATTGGGCACTCCAGCAGCACTGGTGTTGACCTCGTAAGTCCCAGGCCCTGCCCCACACCGACACCTGCCCTCACCCTGTCCCAGAAAACACCACAAGCCCTAATGGCACCAACATAGACTCCCTGACCCTGTGACACACTGACCTGGGCCCCGAGTGGTACCTGCATAGACCCTTGGACCATCACACCCCACCTCATACTGCCCCATGGCCCTGTCCCACCAAATGCCACACCCTGTATCAGCACCAGGTTGGAACCTCAATCTACAAACCATGCTCTGTGCCATGGCCCAGCCCCACCTTCTGAGCACTGCACCCCGAGTGGTACCTGCATGAGTTCCTGCACCCCAGAACAACTGCACTGACCCTGCACCCACCAAGTGCCATGCCCCCAAATGCAACCAGGTGGACCCCTAGACCCCCAGACCCCAGCCTGCACTGCCCCCGACCCACCCCAATGAACACTGCACCCCCAAGTAGATGCGCTGCCCGGGACATGCCCCACTGAATGCCACCCTTCTCCTGGTAGGACTGGTGCAGACATCTGGACCCAGCCACTGGCACCAATTGGTGCTGCAGGCAACGACCTGTCCCTCCAATGTGCCCTGCTGTACCATAGCTGAGCACTGACCCTGCTCACTTGGACAAGGTGGTGGAACCTATCGTGCCCACAGATAAGCAAACAACAAAACATACCCAACCCACTCACCTAGACATAACCATATAAAAAAGCAACATGAAACAAACCCCCAATCAATAAATGAATAAAATAATGCCTGAATGTCTCAGAGACAGTGGACAATATTAAAATTTACAAAAAATACGACAGAATGGCTCAGTTCCAGTATAAGAAAAGGCACACCAACTACCTGATAGGGAATTCAAATGTTTAATGTTAAGGGCTTTCTAAGAGATTAGGAAAAACATCAAAGCAAACAGACAAAACAAAGGAAAAAATTGACAATAGAAAATACAGACAAATCAAGAAAAAAAACACAAAGAAATGGGAGAATTTTGAAAATAATATAAGAGCAAAATATCAAAAAAAAAAAAAAAAACAATTAGGAGTGCTTCTGGCCAACATGGCACCATAGGCGCAAGCACCATCCTCTTTAGCGAAGACCCAAAAACCTAAGTAAAACAGAGACAAACATCATTCCTGGAACCTGAAATGACAAATAATGAACAGGGAAAGAACTCAGCCAAGCACGGAATGGTATAAGAAACTGACAAGAGGACAGAGAGCAACGAGAGATACATGCAGAGGGCCCCTTCAGCTAATGCAGCATGGATCTGCCGTCTTAGATTCCTGTTGGGGATCGGCATAAAGGGAGCACAGGAAAGCAGCTTCGTGGAACTCCCAACAGGAGACAGAGCACGTGGTAACCAGTGATACACACTTTGCCACCCCCCATTCTCTCCCTGCTGCTCTACCTCCAAGCTTCCTGGCTGGCTGTTGTAGCTCGGCTGGCTGGAAGTCCAGTGTCCGTGCTGCTTGGATTTGCCTCACCCACGTCAGAGATTGGCAGACAAGGAGTACAGAAAAGTAGCTTCAAGAAGTTCCCAGCAAGAGACAGCGCACCCAGTAACAAGATCTTACACTTTCCTAGCACCGGCCCCCACCCCCTCTTCCCCTTCCTCTGCTTCCCACCAGCAGGAGTCTCTTGGCCTGGAAGCAGCTGCTTTGGCCACAGGCTTTTTGGATTTGCCCTGCCCACACAGGCCAGGCCCCTGAGCTGGTGCTGGTTCTTTCCATACCTTTTGTTTCTTCTGTGCCTCCTACCTCCTTCCCCTCCTTTCTCTGGAACACCTGGCTCTGTGTGCCAGCTTTGCTTCTTCTTGAAACGCTGTGAAGCCATGCTCAACTAGGGAACCACTCCCCTGGCCCTCAACACCACACTGGTGGGATCCCTGGGGCTTTTTTTTTTTCCTGCCTTGTTGCCTTTCTTCTGTTTGTTTTCTCTTTCTTTTCGCTGCTTGGGAGCCCCTTCTAGCCGGGCTGCACTATGCGACTTAGGGGTTAGTCCCCAGCTACGCAGCCATATAGGTAGGATCTCTGGGGGACATTCTTTTTTTTTTTTTTTTTAATTTTCTCTCTTTTATTCCCTTTCTGTCGTTCTCCATTTCTCAGTTCTCGTCTCTCTACAATTACATTCTTTTCCTATCTCCTCAACACCTGCTGCTGTGTAACATCCATACCCCCTCTAGCAAGGCTCTACTGAGCAGTGTGCGAGCAACTTTTCCAGTTCTCAGCTGCCCCGCTGGTGGGACTACAGGACTCCTGGTGCTTTTCTTTCTTTTTTAAGTTTTTTTCTTTCTTTTACCCTTCTTGCTTTTCTCCAATTCTCGGTTTCTCATCTCTCCCCTCTAACGGCAAGCTCCCTTCACGTTCTTTTTTTTCTGTGTTTTATTGCTTGTTTTTGGATCCTGTTCCTCTCTCCTCTTTCCCAAAACCCTATTAACTCCACACATCACTACTTCTTCCCTCTTCCCTACCTACGTGCACCATGCACTGAACATCATACCCCTGAGCAGCAGAGGCACGGCCTACCAGAACCTGCCCTGCACTGATTCCTGGCCTACCCTGTCAGCCCTAGTACATGCCACAAACAACCTATCCCAGCCCCTCCCCTTCAGATGTACCTTCCCTGCTGTACCACAGCTGACTTACTGGCCCTGTCCATTGGGACAAGGAAGGGAAAAGTCTCGTGACTACAGACGAGCAAACAACAAAGAACCCACAGCCCACCTGCTGAGACAAAAACAAATCAAATAAAAAAACAGGATGAAACAAACAAATCTACAGTCAAGAAACGAAGAAAATAACTACCAAATGTCCTGAAGACAGGAGACAATATCAAAACATAAAAAAACAGGATAGGACGGTTCCAGTAGGCATCTAAAATAAAACATCAGATGACTTTCCAGTGGAAGAAAAGGCACCAGAACTACCTGACAGGGAATTCAAATCTCTAATATTCAGAGCAATCCAAGATTTGAAGCAAAAAGCAGAAATCAAAAACAAAAATCTACAAGTGATCAGAGTTCCAGAACAGGGAGAGAAAACAGAAAACACAGAGAGGATCACTGAAGAACTGCTGACAGAAAACTTCCCATATATCACAAATGATGAGACGCTGACCATCCAAGAAGCTCAGTGAACCCCATGTATGGCAGACCCTCAAGGAAAAACACCAAGGCATATCATAATCACACTCACTAAAACCAAAGATAAAGAAAAAATTCTGCAAGCAGCTTGAGAAAAATAAAACATCACACACAGAGGAGAAACAATAAGACTAAGCTCTGATTATTCGACAGAAACCATGGTGGCAAGAAGGCAATGGGATGACATATACAAAACCTTCAAAGAAAGAAACTGCCAACCAAGAATAATGCATCCTGCAAAACTTCCATTCAAATATGGGGATCAAATTAGGACAGTTCCAGATAAACAGAAATTAAAGGACTATGTAAAAACCAAAACAAACTTACAAGTATTACTAAAAGGAGTACTTTAGTCTGAGAACAAGCAATATCAGATCACAGCCTGAATCTAGGATGCATGATTGTACCAGCCAGATACCAATCTAGGGAATGAACTCTCAAGGACTATCCAAAACCAAATCAACTGCAAAGGCAAACCAGAGAGGTTAGTCTGTAAATGACAACAACATTAGAACAATGAAAGAGAGAATTAACAGTGGTAGGTACAGAACTTTCTAATGGAGAGGAAGACAGGGCGATACCGAGTAATAATATACTGGTTCAAACCTAGGAAGATAAAGGTAAATTTCAAGGTAACTACAAATAAAGTCAGCAAACCTACTTATCAAAATACAGAAGTAAAACATAAAGCCTCAATAAAAACAAAAGAAATGAAAAAGAAATCCACAAAGAAAAGGAACTTAGCACAGGAGAGTAAGAGGGACAAAGAAAATGTTAACACCATAAAAAAAAAAGTAGTGCAAAATGACAGCAATAAACTCACACCTATCAATAATTACACTGAATGTAAATGGCCTAAATGCACTCATAAGGAGACACAGAGTGTGAGAGTTGATTGAAAAAAAAAAAAAAAACAGGATCCATCAATATGCTGTCCACAAGAGACACACCTTAGAGACAAAGATGTAAATTTATTAAAAATCAAAGGATGCAAAAAATACATCGGGCAAATAACTACCAAAAAAGAGCAATAGTGGCAATACTAACCTCAGATAAGTTAGACTTTAAAATAAAATCCAACAAAAAAGTCAAAGTAGGGCAGTATATAATGATTAAAGGGACGATCCATCATGAAGATTTAGCAACGATAAACATCCACGCACCCAACAGGGTTCCAAAATTCATAAACTCTAACAGCACCAAAAATACAAATTAATAGTTCCACAATAACAGTAACAGACTTCAACATACCACTCTCAGTAAAGGACAGAACATCTAGAAAAAGAGTCTACGAAGATACAAAAGAGCTAAAGAGCACAATCAGCCAACCTGACATCAAAGACATACATAGAACACTCCGCCCAACAGCTGCAAAGTACACACTCTTTTCCACCCATGAACAGATATATGTACACCCATGTTCGCTGCAACATTGTTCACAATAGCAATAAGTTGGCAACAACCTAGATGTCCATTAACAGATGAATGGATAAACAAACTATGGTACATACACACAATGGAGTATTACACAATGCTAAAGGACAACGATGAATCTGTGAAGCATCACATACTATGAACGCATCTGGAGGGCATTATGCTGAGTGAAATAAGTCAATCACAAAAGGGCCAATACTGAAGGAGACCACTATAGTAAAAACCCATGAAAAGGTTTACATACAAAAAATACAATCTCTGATAGTTACAAGGAAGGGGAGGGGTGAGGGATGGAAAAACACTTAACAGATAATAGATAAGTGGTAACTTTGGTGAAAAGTAAGACAGTGCACAATACTGGGGAAGCCAGCACAGCCTGTACAAGGCAGGGCCATGGTAGCTTCACAGACACATCCAAACTCCCTGAGGGACCAAATTGCTGGGCTGAGAGCTGTGGAAACCATGGTCTCAGGGAATGTCTAGCTCATTTGGCATAACAGAATTTATAAAGAAAATGTTCCACATTCTACTTTGGTGAGTAATGTCTGGGGTCTTAAAAGCCTGTGAGCAACCACTTAGTATACTCCACTGGTTTCGCCTGTTCAGACGCAAGGAAGAACGAAGAAAACTAAAGACTCGAGGGAAAGATTAGTCCAAAGGACTAATGAACCACTTCTACCACGGCCTCCACCAGGCTGAGTCCAGTACAGCTAGATGGTGCCCGGCTACCACCACTGACTGCTTTGACAGGGATCACAATAGAAGGTCTCAGACAGAGCTAGACAAAAATGCAGAACAAAATTCTAACTCAAAAAGAAAGACCAGACTTAGTGGCCTGATAGAGACTGGAGAAACCCTGAGAGTATGGCCCCAGACACCCCTTCAGCTCAGTAATGAAGTCACTCCTGAGGTTCACCCTTCATCCAAAGATTAGACAGGCCCATGGAATAAAATAAGGCTAAAGGGGTGCACCAGCCCTGGGGTGGGGACTGGAAGGTAGGAGGGAACAGGAAAGGGAGTAAAAGCGAACCCAGGGTTGAGAAGGAAGAGTGTTCACGTGTTGTAGGGTTGTTAAACCAATGTCAGACAACAATGTGTGTACTGTTTGATAAGAAATTAGTTTGTTCTGTAATCCTTCATCTAAAGTTCAATAAAGAAAAAAGAAACAATTAGAAATCATATAAAAACTGCAAATAGAAATCCAAAAGATAAACAAAATATCAGCAATGAACAACATAACAGAAGGTTAAAGGAGCAAATCTGAAACAACAGAAGACAGGATCAGCAAAATTGAAGACAAATCCTTGGAACACCACTTTAAGGAAAGAATGAAGAAAATCTAACAGCTATGTGAGATAAAATCAAGAGCAAAAATCCGTGTGTTGGAGTTCAGGAACAGGGAGAGAAATAGAACATGCCACAGAGTGCAATGTTTGCAATCACTGAAGATTTACTAACAGAAAACTTCCCTAACAACATGAAAAATAAAAGGCTGACCGACCAAGAAGCCCAACAATCCCCACCTGGATAGACCCCAAAAGAAAGTCACCAAGGCATATAATAATCACACTTGCCAAAACCAAACACAAAGAACAAATCTTGAAAGCAGCTTGAGAAAAACGAAAAGTCACATACAAAGGGAAAACAATAAGACTAAGCTCTGATTACTCAGCAGAAACCATTCAGGCAACAAGGGAATGGGAGGACATATATAAAAGCTTGAAAGAAAAAAAAAATTGCCATCCAAGAATAATATACCCTGCAAAACTCTTGCTCAAATATGTTGGCAAAATTAGGACATTTCCAGATAATCAAAAATTAAGGGAATTTGTAAAAACCACCCAAACTTAAAAGAATTATTAAAGGCATCCTTTCATTAGAGAAACACCATCAGACAACAACTTGAATCTAGAACACAGGACAGCATCAGCCAGATACCAACCTAGATAATAAACTGTCTTAGTCATTTAATGCTGTTGTAACAGAAATACCACAAGTAGATGGTTTTAACAAAGGGAAATTTATTTCCTCACATTAAGGTAGGCTAAAACTCCAAACTCAGGGCATCAGCTCCAGGGGAAGACATTTTCTCTCTGTCAGTCTTCTCACCAATGTGCCCCTCGACTAGAAGCTTCTTAACTCAGGGACCCCAAGTCCAAAGGACATATTCTGCTCCTGATACTTCTTTCTTGGTGGTATGAGGTCCCCGTGTCTCTGCTCACTTCTTTCTTTTATATCTCAAGAGATTGCCTCAAGACACAATCCAATCTTGTAGGCTGAGTCCTGCCTTGCGAACACAGCTGCTACCCATCCTCCATCATTAACATCATAAAGGCAGGGTTTACAACATATAGGAAAATCACACAGTATTGGGAATCAAGGCCCCAGCCCAAGTGATACCTGGATAGACCCCAAAAGAAAGTCCATAATTCAATCCATAACATGAACCCTCAAGGATAAAACTAAAAGATTTACAACAGGAAACCAGAGACATCAATCTGTGCATGACAACAACTTCAGAGCATAAAAGAGAGAAAACACAGTATAGGTATAGAGCTTTCAAATGGAAAGGAAGTCAAAGCAATATCAAATATTAAAAGACTAGTTCAAACTTAGAAGGATAGGGGTAAATTTCAAGGTAACCACAAAGAAATCCAACAAACCTGCTCATCAAAATAAAGAAAAAAACATTAAGTCTCAGTAAACACAAAAACAAAAAAGAAAATCCACAAATAAAAACAACTCAGTAAGAAAGAGTTAGATGAACAAAGAAATCAAGAAGATCACAAAAAAAGCACTGCAGCAATAAACACCTATCAATAATCACACTGCACATTAATGGTTTAAATGCATCTGTAAAGAGAGACTGACAGAATGGTTAATAAAAACAAGACCCATCAATATGCTGTCTATAATAAACATACCTTAGAAACAAAGATATAAATATATTAAAATCCAAACAATGGAAAACTATAAAGCAAACAGCAACCAAAAAAGAGGACTAGCGATGTTAATTCAGATAAAATGGACTCTAAGCAAAATCCACCTAAAAGACAAAGAAGGACATTATATAACGATTAAAGCAATAATTTACCATGATAACATAACCAAAATAATCATCTATGCACTCAATGGTAAGGTTTCAAAATAGATAAATTCTAACAGTACTGAAGAGAAAAATGACAGTTACACAATAATAGTAGGAGACTTCCACATATCAACTCTCAGTAAAGAACATAATATCTAGAAATAAACTCAGCAACGATACGGAAGATCTAAATGTCGCAACCAACCAATTTGACCTCATAGACATATACAGAACACTCCATCCAAAAACAACAAAGTATACATTCTTTTCCAATACATATGGATCATTCTACAAAACAGACCATACCTTAGGCCACAATGCAACCCTCAACAAAATTGAAACACTGAGATAATATAAAGCATCTTCTCTGATCACAATGTCATGAAAGTCTAAATTACTAACAGGAAGAGCAAGAGGAAAAAAATATGGAAACTGAGTGACACCTTGCCTAAAACCACTGAGTGACAGAAGAAATCAAAGCTGGCATCAAAGAATTCCTACACTTAAATAAGAATGAAAACACACCATTCCAAAAACTCTGGGACACAGCAAAGGCAGGGCTCTGAAGTCAATTTATAGCTATAGATGCATACGCCAAAAAAAGATGAAAGGGATAAAATCAAAATGCTAGCTTTACAACTCAGGCAAATAGACAGATAGCAGCAAAAGAAGCCCATAGCCATCACAAAAAAGGTAATAAAGATCAGAACAGAAATAAATGAAATAGCGAATACAAAAACAATAGAAAGAATCAACAAAACCAAAAGTTGGGTCTTTCAAAGGATCAACAAAATCGACAAACCATTGATCAAATTAACAACAAAACAAACAAACAACACAACAACAACAAGACAGGAGCAGAAAAAGCCCAAGTAAGAAAGGAAATGGGGACATTACAAGCCCAACAAAAATTAAAAGGATCATAACACAGTACCGTGAAAAACTGTACTGCAACAAATTTGAAAGCCTAGAGGAAACAGACAAGTTTCTAGAAACACCCTACCTACCTAAACTAATGCAAACTGAGGTAGAAAGTCTGAACACATCTATAATAAAAGAAGAGGTTCAAAAGGTATTCTTAAAAAATTAAAAAAACCTCTTGGCCAACAAAAATTGTCTTGGCCCAGATGGCTTCACTGGAGAATTCTATGAAACATGCACAGAATAGCTCAGACCTGTAATATTCAAACTATTTTAGAACAAAGAAAAGGAAGGAATACTCCAATTTCATTCTATGAAGCCAACTCTGATACTAAAACCAGGGAAAAACACTACAAACAATGAAAATTACAGACCAGTATCTCTCGTGACTATAGATGTAAAAATTCACAACAAAATTATAGCCAACAGAATTCAGCATCATTTCAAAAAAATAATACGCCACCACCAAGTGGGATCCATAACAGGTATGCAATGATGGTTCAACGTTAGAAAATCAATCAACATATTCTACCACATAAATAAAAGAATCACATAATCATCTCAATTGACGCAGAAACGGCATTTGATAAAGACCAACATCCACTCCTCATTAAAACTCTCAATAAAATAGTAATAGAAGGGAAAATCCTCAAGTAATAAGGACCATTTATATAAAACCAAGAACTATCATTCTCAGTGGAGAGATGCTGAAAATACTCCTTCTGAGAACTGGAACAAGACAAGGACACCGTTTATCACCACTCCCTATTTAACACTGTGTTGGAATTCTTGTCTAGAGCAACAACCAAAAAAAAAAAAAAAAAGAAACCTGAACCACTGCCATCAAGTCAATTCCAACTCACAGAAACACCAGAGTGTTTTCAAGGCTGTAAATCTCTGTGGAAGCAGACTGCCATATCTTTCTTCTCCTAAGCTATTGGTAGTTTCAAACCATCAACTTTTCAGTTAGCAGTTCCTTGCTTTAACCACTGTACCACCAGGGCTCCCTAGTGCAATAAGGCAAGTAAAAGAAATAAAAGACATCTAAATTGGTGATGAAGAAGTAAAACTATCCCTGCCCGTGGATGATACGATACTATACATACAGAACCATAAAGACAACGACTGGAGCTATTAGATAAAGATTCAGCAGGATGTAAGATAAACATACAAAAATCAGTTAGACTCCTATGCACAAATAAAGAGAACTATGGAAAGGAAATCAGGAGAACAATACCATTTACATTAGCCCCTAAAAAAATAAAACACTTAGGAGTAAATCTAACCAGGAACCTAAAAGACCTGTACAAAGAAAACTACAAAACACTACAGTAAGAAACCGAAAGAGACCTACATAAATGGAAAAACATACCATGCTCATGAATAGGCAGACTCAACATTGTGAAAATATCAATTCCACCCAAAGCAACCTACAAATACAGTACAATCTGAATCCAAATATCAACACATTCTTTAATGAGATGAAAAAACTAATCATTAACTGTTTTAGTCATCTAGTGCTGCTATAACAGAAATACTACAAGTGGATGCCTTCAACAAACATAAGTTTATCCTCTCACAGTCTAGGAGGCTAGAAGTCCAAATTCAGGGTACCTCCTCCAGGGGAAGGCTTTCTCTGTCTGCTGGCTCTGGGGAAACTCCTTATCAACAATCTTCGCCCGTCAAGGAGCTTCTCAGCATAGGGACCCTGGGTCCAAAGGACATGTTATTCTCCTGGCTCTTGTTTCCTGGTGGTATGAAGTTCCCAACACTCTGCTCCCTTCCATTCCTTTTATCTTTTGTAAGGTATACTCTCTTTACCCCAGGGAAGCTCTCTTTACGCTGGATCAGAGATGTGATCCGAGTAAGGGTGTTACATTCCACAATAATGCTCTTTAACAAAGTCTAACCTTGCCTCATTAGCCACAGGCAGAGATTGTCGTTTACAACACATATGAAAATTACATCAATGAAAAAATGGTGGACAACCACACAATTTGGGACTCATGGTTTAACCAAGTTGACACATATTTTGGGGGGACACGATTCAATCCATGACATTTACTTTATCTGGAAAGAAACAAGGCCACAATAAGTAAATCATTATTGAAGAAGAACAAATTAGGAGGCCTCACACTACTTGACCTCAGAACCTACTATACAGCTGTGGCAGTCAAAGCAGCCTGGTACTGGTACAACAACGGACACACTGATCAATGAAACAATCAAGAATCCAGGTATAAATCCACCTACCTACACTCAGCTGATCTTTGTCAAAGGCTGAAAGTCCATTAAATGAGGAAAAGATGGGTCTTTTTAACAAACGGTGCTGGCACAACTAGATGTCCACCTATAAAAAAATGAAAAGGGCCTATGTTGCACACCATATACAAAAACTAATTCAAACTGGATCAAACATCTAAATATAAAACCTAAAATCTATAAAGATCACGGAAGAAAAAATACAATCAATGCCAGGGACCCTAACATAAGGCTTAAATACAACACAAACTATAACTCACAATATACAAACACAAGAAGATAAGCTAGGTAAGTGAGATCTTCTAAAAATTAAACACTTAAGCTCATCAAAAGACTTCATCAAAAGAGAACTTACAGACTGGAAAAAAAATTTTGGCAATGACATATCTGACAAAGTTCTAATCTCTAAAATCTGTAGGAAAATCTAACACCTCTACAAGAACAACAAAAAAAAACAGATAATCCAATTGAAAATGGGCGAAGGATCTGAAGAAATACTACAAAGAAGACATTGAGGTAGCTAACAGACACATGAGGAAATGCTCACGATGACTGGCCATTAAAAAATCAAATTAAAACTACAATGAGATACCATCTTACCTCAACATTACTCACACACACATGCACAAAACAGAAAATAACATATGTTAGATAGGCTGCAGGGAGACTGAAACTCTTATGCACTGCTGGTGGAAATGCAAAATGGTACAATCACCTTGGAAAAGGATATGGCAATTCCCTCAAAAGCAAGAAACAGAAATACCATACAATCCAGCAATCCCACTCCTAGGGATACATCCTAGAGAAATAACACCCATCACAGGAATAAACATATGCATACCCATGTTCACTGCTGCATTATTCACAATAGCAAAAAGACAGAAACGGCTAAGTGCCCATCAATAGATGAATGGATAAACAAACTATGGTACATACATATAATGGAATAGTATGCAACAGTAGAGAACAATGACGAATCTATAAAACATCACACAAAATGGGTGGAACTCGAGGGCATTATGCTGAGTGAAATTAAGTCAGTCACAAAAGGACAAACAGTGTATGAGACCACTATTACGAAAACTCATGAAAGAAACAATCTTTGATAGTCACGACAAAGTGCAGGGTTAAGGAGGGAAAAACACTAACTAGACAACACATAAGTAGTAACCTTAATGAAGGGTAAGACAGTACATAATAGTGAGGAAGTCGGCACAACTTGACCAAGGCAAAGTCATAGAGGGTTAACAGACATATCCATACTCCCTGAGGGATGAGTATGGGGCTGATTGCTTGGGACCTTGGTCTCAGGGAACATATAGCTCAACTGACATAACACAGTTTATAAAGAAAATGTTGTACGTGCTACTTTGGTGAGTAGCACCTGGGGCCTTAAAAGCCTGAGAGTGGTCGTCTAAAATACATCTTTTGGTCCTACCACATGTGGAGCAAAAGGAGAATGAAGAAAACGAAAGACACAAGGATAATATTTGTCCAAAGGGCAAAACACCACATAAAACACAGCATTCACCAGCCTGAGCCCAGAAGAACTAGGTGGTGCCCAGCTACCACCACTGACCACTCTAGCACTACTGAGGGTTCTGGACAGAGCAGGAGAAAAATTCACAACAAAAAAAGTGGCTGGAGTAAACCCTGAGACTACGGCTCCTGAACACTCTGCTAACTCAGAACTGAAGACACTCCTGAAGTCTACTTTTCAACCAAAGATTAAACAGACTGATAAAACAAACAATAATACACGTGTGGAACATGCATCTTAGTTCAGTCAAGTATCTGAGACAAAATGGGCGACACCTGTTAAAACACAAGGACAAGAAGGCAAGACAGTAGGAGTCCACAATAAGACAGGCTTGGGAAGAACACTGGGCCTACTCCTCAGAAAACTAAAAATAGAACCATCATGTGACCCAGGATTCTACACTTAGGAGCATACCCAAAAGACTTGAAAGCAGAAGCTCAAACAGAGACTTATACATTAATGTTCACTGCAGCACTATTCACAACAGACAAAAGGTAGAAACAACCTAAATGTCCTCAACAGATGGATAAACAAAACATGGTATATACATGCAATGGAATACTACTCGACCAGTAGGAGAAATGAAGTCCTGATACATGCTACAATATGGGTGGAGCCTGAGGGCATTAAAACCAAATCTACTGCCATGCGTCATTTCTGACTCATAGTAACCCTGCAGGACATAGTAGAACTGCCCCATAAGGTTTCTAAGGTTGAAAATCTTTACCAAAACAGGCTGTTACATTTTCCCCTGCAGAGTGGCTGGTGGGTTCGAGCAATGGACCTTTCGGATAGCAACCAAGTACTTTAACCACCACATCACAAGGACTTCCTCTTGAAGCCATTATGCTAAGTGAAATAAGTCAATCACAAAAGGACAAATATCATATGATCTCACTTATAAAAAAAGACATTAAAAGCCAAATATCTATACGCCAAAGTTTATTAGTGGTTACCAGGAGTAGAAGGGAGGGGAAAAGAGGAGTTAATGGTGGTGGAAAAATCACACAGTCAATTATTGTAAATCCTGTCAGTAAGTTGTACACCTAGAAAAAGTTGAACCGGCAAAAGTTATATGATAGATATATTTACAATAATGACAAAACAAATAAATACCTAAGCAGTAGCAGCTCAGGCTGCTTATGAACAATCAAAAACCTCATAGGATCCAGTTCCTTGCTTTGAAGATTTAGGGTCACGATTTCACATGACATTTCAGTTAACTGGCCTAATAATGTCTTTAGTGCTTCTTTTCTGCCTCCTAGTTTGTGGTAAGGTGCCTGGCATCTTAGAAGCTTGCCAGTAGCCATCCAAGGCACAACAATTGATGTCTATTTGCCTGGAGCAACAAAAAAAGTAAAGTCAGGAATAAGAGGTGGATTTGGGATGTGTGGTTAATTGCCTCAATGAATAACCGCCTCCTTTACCTTGAGACCAAAAACCAACAACGTCCAGCTACCATTAGTGGACTTCTGGTAAAATATTCTACAGAAGAATTCTGATCCAAAGGGTAAAAATGCAGAACAATATTTTAAGTTCTCATGGAATTCATATCCTCTGAAGTCATGGAGGTTGAACGAACCCCTGAAACTACTGCTCTGAAATAATCTTTAACTTTTAAAACCAAAAACACCCCTAAAGTCTTCTTAAAACCAAACAAAAATTGCTTAACTAGTCCACCTTGAGCACTACGCTCTTTTAAGACCTATCTGTAAAGGATCAAACTGACAACAGCAACTCAAAAGATCAGATATGAACTTTAACTGTCGGTGAGTTTATGTTAATGGGGGAGAACAAGTCAGAAAAGAAAGGTGAAAATGGTTGAACAACAACTTGAAGAATGTAATAAATATCACTAAACTGTACATGCAGAAACTGAACTGGTATATGTTTTGCTGTGTATATTCTCAACAGCAACAAAAAAAAACAACTAAATAAAAAAAAATTAGCAGACAAAATGAAAGAAGGAATGGAGTTCAAGACACTGGTAAGAAGTTTCTTTAAAGACCTGGTAACAATGTGTTTAGTTTCCATCTATTTGCATAATTTCTAGTATTCTTTCTGTTAATTTCTGATTTCTTACTATTGTGGTCAGAGAAAATATATAATTAAAAAATTCTGAGACTTGCTTTGTGACTTAGAAGAATGTGTATTATACTGTTGTCGTGCTGGGAGAATGTTTATGTATGTCTGTCACACCTAGTTGGTTTATCATGTCATTCAGGTCTTCAGATGATGTTTCTCAATGTTCTGGGCATTACTGAAAGTGGTGTATTGAAGTCTCTCACTATAATGGTTGAAGTGTCCATTTCTTCTTTCAGTTTTTGCAATCTTCGCTTTAAGTATTTGGGTGCTTTGGTATTAGACACATGTATCTATTTATAACTGTTATTTCCTCTTGATGAATTGATACTTTTATAATTATATAATAGCCTTGTTTGTCTCTTAAGACAGGTTCTGGCTTGAAGTCTACTTTGATAGTAAGATTGTCACCTCTACTGTCTTTTGGGTAAAGTATATTTGCATAAGAAATATTTTTTCATCCTTTCACTAAATGCTCCTGTGAAAAGGAAGTGGGTGCAGAAATGGATAAAAAATATGACCCAGCTATATGCTGCCTAAAAGATAATGGTTATTTAAGAGTGGGCTTTTTAGACAACATGGCTCCAAGGATAAGTGGCTCATAGCAGTCCTCACACATATAAGCACTGGGTGCCTAAGGTACCACTGCAGAGTGCACCCACTAGCATGCTCTAGAAAACATAGGCACTCCTTCCTCACTCACATGTACGGAAAGTCTGTCAGCACCCTGCCATCCTCAGAGTGTGACCCCCTGCTGCTACCAGAAACCTGTGCATATAGCAGTTGCCACTGCTTCTCTAAGATAGTGGATGAGAGCCTATACCACACAGTAGGTGACCAACTATCAGAACATCTGAGCTGAATCTGTACATGAATAGTGAAGGGACTCCTAGGCTTATATACCTGGTAACAAACAGCTCTAGCCATCTGGTAACTGGACATTAGTGATTGAAAGGCTCCAATAATCAAGGTAGCTCACTCTAGTAGTCTATTTCAGTATATAAAAACAAAAAAAAGCAGGAAATTAGCACACGGTGAGCAAACATAAAATAAACTTATACAATAATTTATAGATGGCTCAGAGACAGCGGTTGATACCAAATCACATAAAAAAGCAGACCATGATTGCTTCAACAAGCTCCCAAAATAGAGAATCAAGGACTCTCCCAGATAAAGTTGTATTCCTGGAATTACCAGACGCAGAATACAAAAGATTAATATACAGAACTGTTCAAGACAACAGCAACGAGATCAGGCAACACACAGAAAAAGCTAAGGAACACACAGATAAAGCAGTTGAAAAAATTAAAAGGAGTACTCAAGAACATAATGAAAAATTTAATAAGCTACAAGTATCCACACAGAGACAGCATTCAAAAATTATGAAGATTAACAATCAAATTACAGACTTAGACAACTCAGCAGAAAGTCAGAGGAGCAGAATTGAGGAACTGGAATTCACAGTTGGTGAGATCAAAGATGAACCACTTGGCACCGATATATATGAGAAAAATCAGAGAAAAGAATTGTAAAAAATGAAGAAACCCTAAGAATCATGTAGGACTCTGTCAAGAAGAATAACTTGTGAGTAACTAGAATACCAGAACAGGGAGGGATAACAGAAAATAGAACTGTTGAAGATTTGTTGGCAGAAAACTTCCCTGACATTGTGACAGATGACAGGATATCTATCCAAGGTGCTCATCGAACCCCATACAAGGCAGATCCCAAAAGAAAGACACCAACAAATATTATCACCAAACTTGCCTAAACAAAAGATAAAGAGAAAATTTTAAGAGCAGCCAGGGCTAAGCGAAAAGTCACCTACAAAGGAGAATCAATAAGTTCGGACTACTCAGCAGAAACCATGCAGGCAAAAAGGCAACTGGATAACATACACAGAGCCCTGAAGGAGAAAAACTGCCAGCCAAGAATCATATATCCAGCAAAACTACAGATAAACAGAAGCTCACCGAATTTGCAAAAATCCAAACCAAAACTACAATCTCTGGCTAGAAAATCTAAAATATCAGATATTAACTCAACACTAGAACACAGAACACAGCAACCAGATATCAACTCAGGCAGGGGAATCACAAAAATAAAGGTTTGAAAAAAAAATTCAAAACAGGGAATCAGTGATGTCATTATGTAAAAGGTGACCACAATAATCAATAAACAGAGACTAAATAAAGTAGGCAAAGATCTTTCATATGGAGAGGAAATCAAGGTGATACAGGGAAATACAACTTAGAAAAATATAGGGTAAATATTAAGGCAATCACAAAGAAGACTAGCAATCCTACACTTCAAAATAAAAAAACAATACAAAGACTCAGCAAAAACAAATTTAACTACAATAAAAAAGAGGAACACACAATTTCAAACAAAAACTTCTCAGCACAAAAAAGTAAATGGAAACATGAAACTGTCAACAACACAGGACAAAGTCACTGAAATGGCAGCACTAAACTCACACGTATCTATGATTACGCTGAATGTAAACGCACTAATGCACCAATAAATGCAGAGTTGCAGGATGGATAAAAAACATGATCCCGGTGTATGCTGCCTACAAGAGACATACCTTAGACTTAAAAACACAAATGAACTAAAATTCAAAGGATGGAAAAAATATATATCAAGCAAACAACAATCAAAAAAGGGCATTAAGTGGCTATACTAACTTCTGACAAAACAAGCTTCAAACTTAAATCTACCACAAAGGACAAGGAAGGAAACTATATAATGATTAAACAGACAATACACCAGGAGGATATTACCATATTAAATATTTATGCACCCAATGACAGGACTTCAAGACACATAAAACAAACTCTAAGAGCACTGATTAGTGAGACAGACAGCTCTACAATAACAGGAGACTTCAACACAGCACTTTGAGTGAAGTACAGAATATCCAGAAAGGAGCTTAGTAAATACATCAAAGAGTTAAATGCCACAATTAAACAACCAGACCTCACAGACCTATACAGAACACTCCACCCAGCAGCAGCCAAGTATGCGTTCTTTTCCAATGCACATGGAACACTCTCTAGAATAGACCACATATTAGGTCATAAAGCAAGCTTAACAGAATCGAAAACATCAAAATATTACAAAGCATCTTATCTGATCATAAAGCCATTAAACTAGAAGTCTGTCAGAAATATCGGGGAAAAGAAATCGAACACATGGAAACTGAACTAAACTTCACTCAAAAATGATTGGATTATACTACAAATTAAGGAGAAAATAAAAAAAATCACAAAATTCAACGAAAATGAATATACTTCCTATCAGAACCTTTCGGACACAGCGAAAGCAGTACTCAGAGGTCAGTTTATATCTATAAATACACACATACAAAAAAAGAAATGCCCAAAATCAAAGAATAATCCCTACAACTTCAAAAAATAGAAACAGAACAACAAAGAAATCATGAGGAACCAGAAGAAAGCAAATAATAAAAATTAGAGCACAGTTATATGAAACAGAGAAACAATTGAAAGATGAAACAAGACCAAAAGGCTGATTCTTTGAAAAGATTAAAAAAAAAAACAATAAACCATTGGCCAGACAGACAAAAGAAAAATGGGAGATGAAGCAAATAACTCAAATTAGAAATGAGATGGGCAGTTCCACAACAGACCTAACTGAAATTAAAGGAATCATAACAGAGTACAATGAAAAGCTGTCCTCTAACAAATCTGAAAACTTTAAGACGAAATGGACAAATTTCTAGCAACACACTACCCACCTAAACTAACACAAACAGATACAGAACAACTAAATAAACACATAACAAAAGAAGAGATTTCAAAAGTAATCAAAAAAAGGCCAAAAAAGAAAAGCCCTGGCCCTGATAGCTTCACTGGAGAATTCTAATAAACTTTGAGAGAAAAGTTAACACCACTACTACTAAAGGTGTTTCAGAGAACAGAAAAGGATGGAGTACTCCCAAACTCATATGAAGCCAGAATAACTCTGATACCAAAACCAGGTAAATACTCCACAAAAAAAGAAAATTACACACCAATATCCCTCATGAACTTAGATGCAAAAATCCACAGCAAAATTCTAGCCAATGGAATTCAAAAACATATCAAAATAAGTAATTCACCATGACAAAGTGGGATTCATACCAGAAACACAGGGATGGTTCAACGTTAGAAAAACAATCAGTATAATCCATCACATAAATACAACAAAAGACAGAAACTACGTGATCTTCTCATTTGATGCAGAAAAGGCATTTGACAACTCCAACACCTATTCATGATAAAAACTCTTAGCAAAATAGAAACAGAAGGGAAGTTCCTAAAAATTATAAAGGGCATTTATACAAAGCCAACAGCCAACACCAACTGAAATGGAGTGAGAGGGAAAACCATTCCCACTGAGAACAGGATCCAGACAAAGACTCGGAAAAACAAGTGAATCGATCACATACATGACAATCTATGAACCCTGACCATCAAACACAGATCTAAAGAGCTGACGTGAGTGACAGAGGCTGAGGACGAACAACCACAGGGTACCAATGACTGTTTTCGGAGCCTGGAGCCAGAATCCCAGTCAGAAAACCTTGACGCTGGGCTTTGGGCTGTGCTCAGGGGAGCTGAGCACAGCATGCTGAGATGGCGCAAACACGGGACGCAGCCCTAACCCCAGAAGTGACCTCAGGGGAAGCCCAGGCGGTGTACGCAGGCAGCACAGCGACACAGCTGACAGGAGAAGTCACCGGGAGCCAGCGACTGGTTTTGGAGCCTGGAGTGCGGCGTCCCAGCTGTGGAACCTTGGCGCTGGGCTTTGGATTGGGCGCAGGGGAGATGAGCACGGCATCCCGAGATGGCGCAAACACGGGATGCAGCCCTAGCCCTCAGAAGTGACCTCGGGGGAAGCCCAGCCAGTGCACGCAGGCAGCGCAGCAACGCAGCTACCAGCAGGAGAAGTTACCAGGAGGCAGCGACTGGTTTTGGAGCCTGAAATGCAGAGTCCCAGCCAGGGAACCTTGGCGCTGGGCTTTGGACTGGGAGCAGAGGAACTGACCACAGCTTCTGAGACAGTGCAAGGACGGGATGCAGGCCTGACCCTCGAGGGCAATCTCGACGCAGCCAATGCACACAGGCTACACGCCCCTCGAGAATCTCAGATAAAACAGTCCTCACCAAGCAAGATAAGTAACTTTGTCTATATTCCTGGGTGCTACTCTCTCCTATCTATCTGATTCCTCCCCTCCCCTTCCCAGGTGGCTTCATTAACATTGGAATTTCCTGGGCCAGGGAGTGAAGTGCTCTGCAATTTTTTTTTTTTTTTTGTCTTTTCCTAACCCATTCTCCTGCCCTGAGAGAAGCAGCTACAAAAAACCCAGGGACCAAAACTCCTTCCCTGACTTCCCGAAATTGGACTAAAAATACAGAACCAGCTCCAGCCAAGCCTATCAGATCCACAGTCTTGGGCTTTCATCCCTACAGGCAACAAGGTGGCTATTATACTGCAAAGGCACTTCTGATAGGGATCTGACTGTAATTGTTTTAGCAGACTACTGGAAAGACAAGTTTCCCAGGTCTGATATCTCTACCTATTAAACAGAGCCCTCACTGACACACAACGGGGAACTGAGGGCTGAAGCTCTACCCAAACAACCTAGCCTCCTGCCACAGGGGTCTGAGGATAGTGACACCTACCAATCTGTAGAGGTACATGCATTGGGTGACTAAGGTGCAGCTGCAGAGCCCACTCACCAAAGTGCTTTAGGAACAGAGACACACTTACCTCACTGGCACTTGGGGGAAGCCTGTCAGCATCCTGCACTCCCCCGGAGTGGGACCCCCTGCTGCTACTAGAATCTGGTGCACACAACTATCATCACTACTCCTCTGAGTGAAAAGATGACAGTCCACACCACACACTTGCTGACCCAAAATCAGATTCTACTCAAGAGTAGTGAATGGACTCTTAGGCTTATATATCTGGTAACAGCCCAAACCAGCTGGTAATAGGACATAAGTGATTCAAAGGCTACAACAATCAAGACAGCGCAATCTAGTAGCCCATCTACCTATATTGAAAGAAAACAAAACAAGACTCAGTGAGCAAATATAAAATAAATCATTACAATGTCTTATAGATGGCTCAGAGACAGAAGTTGATATCAAACCACATAAAGACGGAGACCATGGTTGCTTCTACAACTCCCTAAATTAAAGAACAAATATCTTTCCCAAATGAAGATACAATCCTGGAATTGTCAGATGCAGAATATAAAAAACTAATTTACAGAATGCTTCAAGACATCAGGGATGACCCCATAAATGAAATAAGGCAATCTACAGAAAACACCAAGGAACACACTGATAAAGCAGTTGAAGAACTCAAAAAGATTACTCAAGAACATAGTGGAAAAATTAATAAGCTGCAAAACTCCATAGAGAGACAGCATTCAGAAATTGAAAAGATTAACAGTAAAATTACAGAATTAGACAACTCAATAGGAAGTCAGAGGAGCAGACTCGAGCAATTGGAATGCAGGGTGGGGGATCTGGAGGACAAGGGAATTGACACCAATAATCGGATAAAAAAATTAAAAAAAATGAAGAAACCCTAAGAATCACGTGGAACTCTATCAAGAAGAATAACTTGCGTGTGATTGGAGTCCCAGAACAGGGAGGGATAACAGAAAATACACAGACAATAGCTGAAGATCTGTTGGCAGAAAATTTCACTGATATCATGAAAAATGAAAGGATATCTATCCAAGATGCTCATCAAAACCCATTTAAGATTGATCCAAAAAGAAAAACACCAAGACATATTATCATCAAACTTGCCAAAACCAAAGATAAAGAGAAAATTTTAAAAGCAGCCTGCAATAAAAGAAAGGTCTCCTACAAGGCAGAATCAATAAGTTCAGACTACTCAGCAGAAACCATGTAGGCAAGAAGGCAATGGGATGACATATACAGAGCACTGAAGGAGAAAAACTGCCAGTCAAGGATCATATATCCAGCAAAACTCTCTCTCAAATATGAAGGCGAAATTAAAACATTTACATGTAAACACAAGCTTAAAGAATTTGCAAAAACTAAACCAAAGCTACCAGAACTAATAAACGAAATTGCTTGGTCGGAAAACCAATAATATCAGATACCAGCACAACACAAGGTCACAGAACAGAACATCCTTATGTCAACTCAAACAGGGAAATCAAATTAAGATTAATTTTAAAAAGAAAAAAATGCTCAAAACAGGGAATCATTGAAGTCAATATGTAAAAGATTACAATACTCAAAAAGAGGAACTAAATACAGGTGGCATAAAACTGCCATATGGAGAGGTAAACAAGGCGATATAGGGCAATACAAGTTAGGTGTTTACTTAGAGAAACACAGACAGATATTAAGGTAACCACAAAGAGGTATAACAACTCCACAACTCAAAATAAAAACCAAGAAAAACATAACGACTCAGCAAACATAAAGTCAAATACTATGAAAATGAGGAACACACAATTTACAAAGAAAAACGTCTCAGCACAAAAAAAGTGGAAAAATGAAATTGTCAACAACACACATAAAAAGGCATCAAGATGACAGCACTAAACACATACTTAGCTATAATTACACTGAATGTGACTGGACTAAAAGCACCAACAAAGAGACAGAGAATCTCAGACTGGATAAAGAAACACGATCCGTCTATATGCTGCCTACAAGAGACACACCTTAGACTTAGAGACACAAACAAACCAAGGCTCAAAAGATGGAAAAAAATACATCAAGCAAACAATAAGCAAAAAAGAGCAGGAGTAGCAATATTAATTTCTGACAAAAGAGACTTTAAACTTAAATCCACCACAAAGGATAAAGAAAGACACTACATAATGATTAAAGGGACAGCTGACCAGGAAGATATAACCATATTAAATATTATGCACCCAATGACAGGGCTGCAAGATACATAAAACAAACTTGAACAGAACTGAAAAGTGAGATAGACACCTCCACAATTATAGTAGGAGACTTCGACACACCACTTTCGGAGAAGGACAGGACTTCCATTAAGAAGCTCAATAGAGACACAGAAGACCTAACTGCTACATCAACCAACTTGACACAATAGACTTATACAGAACACTCCACCCAACTCCTGCAAAGTATACTTTTTTTCCTAGCGCACATGGAACATTCTCTAGAATAGACCACATATTAGGTCATAAAACAAACCTTTGCAGAATCCAAAACATCGAAATATTACAAAGCATCTTCTCAGACCACAAGGCCATAAAAGTGGAAATCAATAACAGAAAAATTAGGGAAAAGAAATCAAATACTTGGAAACTGAACAATACCCTCCTGAAAAAAGACTGGGTTATAGAAGATATTAAGGAGGGAATAAAGAAACCCATAGAATGCAACGAGAATGAAAACACTTCCTGTCAAAACCTCTGGGACACAGCAAAAGCAGTGCTCAGAGGCCAATTTATACCAATAAATGCACATATACATACAGAAGAAAGAGCCAAAATCAGAGAACTGTCCCTACAACTTGAACAAATAGAAAGTGAGCAACAAAAGGTTCCATCAGGCACCAGAAGAAAACAAATAATAAAAATTAGAACTGAACTAAACGAATTAGAGGACAGAAAAACAATTGAAAGAACTGACATAGCCAAAAGCTGGTTCTCTGAAAAAATTAACAAAATTGATAAACCATTGGCCAGACTGACTAAAGAAATACAGGAAAGGAAACAAATAACCTGAATAAGAAACGAGATGGGCCACATCACAACAGACCCAACTGAAATTAAAAGAATCATATCAGATTATTATGAAAAATTGTACTCTAACAAATTTGCAAACCTAGAAGAGATGGATGAATTCCTAGACAAACACTACCTAGCTAAATTAACACAAAAAGAAGTAGAACAACTAAATAGACCCATAACAAAAAAAAGAGATTGAAACAGTCATCAAAAAACTCCCAACAAAAAAAAAGCTTTGGCCCAGACAGCTTTACTGCAGAGTTCTACCAAACTTTCAGAGAAGAGTTAACACCACTACTACTAAAGCTATTTCAAAGCATAGAAAATGACGGAATACTACCTAACTCATTCTATGAAGCCACCATATCCCTGATGGCAAAATCAGGTAACAACATCACAAAAAAAAAATAAATAAAGACCTATATCCCTCATGAACATAGACGCAAAAATTCTCAACAAAATTCTAGCCAATAGAATTCAACAACATATCAAAAAAATAATCCACCACAACCAAGTGGGATTTATACCAGGTATGCAAGGCTGGTTTAATATCAGAAAAACCACTAATGTCATCCACCATATAAATAAAACAAAAGACAAAAACCACATGATCTTATCCACTGATGCAGAAAACGCATTTGACAAAATCCAACACCCATTCAAGATAAAAACTCTCAGCAAAAAGGAAGTGAAGGAAAATTCCTCAACATAATAAAGGGCATCTATACAAAGCCAACAGCCAACATCACTTTAAATGGAGAGAGCCTGAAAGCATTTCCCTTGAGAACGGGAACCAGACAAGGATGCCCTTTATCACCGCTCTTATTTAGCATTGTGCTAGAGGTCCTAGCCAGAGCAATTAGACTAGACAAAGAAATAAAGGGCATCCGGATTGGCAAGGAGGAAGTAAAATTATCTCTATTTGCAGATGACATGATCTTATACACAGAAAACCCTAAGGAATCCTCCAGAAAACTACTGAAACTAATAGAATTTGGCAGAGTCTCAGGTTATAAGATAAACATACAAAAATCACCTGGATTCCTCTACATCAAAAGAACATCGAAGAGGAAATCACCAAATCAATGCCATTCACAGTAGCCATCAAGAAGATAAAATACTTAGGAATAAATCTTATCAAAGATGTAAAAGACCTATACAATGAAAACTACAAAGTACTAGTGCAAGAAACTAAAAAGGACCTACATAAGTAGAAAAACATACCTTGCTCATGGATAGGAAGACTTAACATAGTAAAAATGTCTATTCTACCAAAAGCCATCTATACATACAATGCACTTCTGATCCAAATTCCAATGACACTTTTTAATGTGATGGAGAAACAAATCACCAACTTCATATGGAAGAGAAAGAAGCCTCGGATAAGTAAAGCATTACTGAAAAAGAAGAAGAAAGTGGGAGGCCTCACTCTACCTGATTTCAGAAGCTATTATACAGCCACAGTAGTCAAAACAGCCTGGTACTGGTACAAAAACAGGCACACAGACCAATGGAACAGAGTTGAGAACCCAGATATAAATCCATCCACATATGAGCAGCCTATATTTGACAAAGGCCCAGTGTCAGTTAATTGGGGGAAAAGATAGTCTTTTTAACAAATGGTGCTGGCATAACTGGATATCCATTTGCAAAAAAATGAAACAGGACCCATACCTCACACCATGCACAAAAACTAACTCCAACTGGATCAAAGACCTAAACATAAAGACTAAAACAATAAAGATCGTGGAAGAAAAAATAGGGACAACGTTAGGAGCCCTAATACAAGGCATAAACAGAATACAAAACATTACCAAAAATGATGAAAAGAAACCAGATAACTGGGAACTCCTAAAAATCAAATGCCTATGCTCATCTAAAGACTTCACCAGAAGTGTAAAAAGACCACCTACAGATTGGGAAAGAATTTTCAGCTATGACATCTCCGACCAGCGCCTGATCTCTAAAATCTGTATGATTCTGTTAAAACTCAACCATAAAAAGACAAAAAACCCAATCAAAAGGTGGGCAAAGGATATGAACACGCACTTCACTAAAGAAGATATTCAGGCAGCTAACAGATACATGAGAAAATGCTCTCAATCATTAGCCATTAGAGAAATGCAAATTAAAACTACGATGAGATTCCATCTCATTCCAACAAGGCTAGCATTAATCCAAAAAACACAAAATAATAAATGTTGGAGAGGCTGTGGAGAGATTGGAACTCTTATACACTGCTGGTGGGAATGTCAAATAGTACAACCACTTTGGAAATCTATCTGGCGTTTTCTTAAAAAGTTAGAAATAGAACTACCATACAACCCAGAAATCCCACTCCTCGGAACAGACCCTAGAGAAATAAGAGCCTTTACACAAACAGATATATGCACACCCATGTTTACTGCAGCTCTGTTTACAACAGCAAAAAGCTAGAAGCAACCAAGGTGTCCATCAACAGATGAATGGTTAAATAAATTGTGGTATATTCATACAATGGAATACTGCACATCGCTAAAGAACAGTGATCAATCTGTGAAACATTTCATAATGTGGAGGAACCTGGAAGGCATTGTGCTGAGTGAAATTAGTCAGAGGCAAAAGGACAAATATTGTATAAGACCACTATTATGAGATTTTGAGAAATAGTATAAACAGAAGAACACATACTTTTGTGGTTACGGCGGGGGAGGGTGGGGAGAGGATTATTTACTCATTAGTTAGTAGGTAAGAATGACTTTAGGTGAAGGAAGGACAATACTCAATACACGGAAGGTCAGCTCAACTGGACTGGACCGAAAGCAAAGAAGTTTCCGGGATAAACTGTATGCTTCAAAGGTCAGCAGAGCAAGGGCAGGGGTTTGGTGACTATGGCTTAAGGGGACTTCTAAGTCAATTGGCAAAATAATTCTATTATGAAAACATTCTGCATCCCACTTTGAAATGTGGCATCTGGGGTCTTAAATGCTAACAAGCGGCCATCTAAGATGCATCAATTGGTCTCAACACACCTGGATCCAAGGAGAATGAAGAACACCAAGGTCACACAATAACTATGAGCCCAACAGACAGAAAGGGCCACATGAACCAGAGACTTACATCATCCTGAGACCAGAAGAACTAGACGGTGCCTGGCCACAACCGATGTCTGCCCTGACAGGGAGCACAACAGAGAACCCCTGAGGGAGCAGGAGATCTGTGGGATGCAGACCCCAAATTCTCATAAAAAGACCAGACTTAATGGTCTGACTGAGACTAGAGGAATCCCGGTGGTCACAGTCCCCAAACCTTCTGTTGGCCCAGGACAGGAACCATTCCTGAGGACAACTCATGAGACATGGACGGGACCGGACAATGGGTTGGAGAGAGATGCTGATGAAGAGTGAACTACTTGTATCAGGTGGACACTTGAGACTGTGTTGGTATCTCCTGTCTGGAGGGGATATGGGAGGGTGGAGAGGGTTAGAAACTGGCAAAATTGTCACGAAAGGAGAGACTGCAAGGAGGAGCGGGCTGACTCATTAGGGGGAGAGTAAGTGGGAGTATGGAGTAAGGTGTGTATAAGCTTGTATGTGACAGACTGACTTGATTTGTAAGCTTTCACTTAAAGCACAATGAAAATTACTGAAATATAAAAAAAAAAAAAAGGCAGAACTATCTCAAATCAATAGCCTAACTTCACATGAGAAACTAGAAAAGGAAGAGCAAACTAATTCAATACTACCAGAAAGAAGGAAGTAACAAAGATCAGAGTAGAAATAAATAAAATAGAAAAAAAAAAAGCAGAATTAGCAAAACCAGAAGTTGGTTCTCTGGAAAGATGAACAAACTTTTAGCTGGAGTGACAAGGAAAAGACGACAGACTATTCGAATAATGAAAATAAATAAATGAGAATGGATATGTAATAACCAACCAAACAGAAATAAAATACCATGAACCACTATATATCAACAAACTAGGTAACTTAGAAGAAACAATTTCCTAGAAACATGTAGGAAACTGACTAAAGAAACAACAATCTCAACAGATCCATAACAAGTAAAATGACTGAACTGGTAATCAAAAACCCACCAACAATAACAAAGTCCTGGGCCAGATGGCTTCCCTGAGGAATTCTACCAAACATAAAGAAGAATTCCTACCATTCCTGTTCAAACTCTTCCTAAAAGTAGAGGAGGAAAGAACACTCCCTAACTCATCCTATGTGGCCAGCATTATTCTGCTAACAAAGCCAGATAAAGACACCACAAGAAAAAAAAGCTACGAATCGTAATATCCTGTATGACTATAAATGCAAAAATCCTCAACCAAATACTGGCATGTCAAATGCAATAACATATTGAAAAAATTATACACCATGATTAGGGATGGATTATTCTAGGAATGGAAGGATGGGCAACATTAGAAAACCAATTAACATAATACAACACATTAATAACCTCAACTGATACAGAAAAGACAACTGATCAAGTTCAATATCATTTCTTAATAAAAACACTCAACAATCTACAAATACAAGGGGAAGCCCTCAACATGATTAAGGCCATTTACGAAAGTCAACAGCTGACATTATACTCAAGGAAAAGACTGAGTGCTATCTCCTAAAAGATAGAGAACAAGACATGGATGTTCACTATCACCACTGCTATTCAATTTTGTACTGGAAGTCCTATCCACAGCAATAAGGCAAGAAAAATAAAAGGTATCCAAATTGGAAAGGAAATGGCAAAACTATCCTCATTCACAGATGACATGATCCTGTGTTTAGAAAATCCTAAAGATTCCATGGAAAAGCTTCAATGTCTAAGAGAAGAATGAATACACAAAAATCAGTTGGGTTTTTATATGCTAGCAGTGACAGCAGTATGTAAAGGAAATTCAGGAAAAAAATTTATAATAGCATCTAAAAGGATAAAACGTCTAGTAATAAATTTATCGAGTATGCTATATGAAAGACTTAAACAATGAAAATTATAAAATACTGCTGAAAGACACCAAAGAAAAATAAATGCAGACACTCCGATCCATTTTCATGGATTGGAAAACTAAACATTCTTCAGATGCCAAGGCTACGCAAAGTGATACATAGATTCAATGCAATCTCAATAAAAATTTAAAAAATCTTCTTTGCAGATTAGTAAAAACCAGTCCTTAAATTTATATGGAACTGCTGAGGGGCCCAGATAGCCAAAATAATCTTCAAGAAGAACAAAGCAGGAGGTCTTACACTTCCTTATTTTAAAACACCCTAAAAGCTACAATAATCAAAATAGTCTGCTACTAGCATAATAGTACACATACAGACTAATGGAATAGAATTGAGAATACAGAAATAAACCCATACAGCTACAGACAACTGATTTTTTAAAAGGTCCTAAGTCCTTCCACTCTGTTTAATAAATGGTGCTAGAACAAATGAATACCCACAAACAAAATAATGAAGCTGGATTCATACTTCACACCATAGATGAAATTTAACTCATATTGGATCGGAATCTAAATACATGAACTAAAACTATAAAACTCCTAGAAGAAAAAACAGACATTCCTTCAAGGTTAGTTTTTAACAAGGCATTCATAAATACGACACCAAAAGCACTAGCAACAAAAGACAGTACCTATAAATTGCACTTCATAAAATTATAAACCTTTGTTCAACCAAGAACTTCAACAAAGGCTGAAGAGATAACCTACAGGCTAGTAAAAAATTGGGGGACTCATGTATCAGGAAAATATTTAATATCCAGAATATATAAAAAAAAAAAGCTCCTACAACTTAACCAGAAGACAACACATAACCTAATCATAAAATGGTAGAACTTGAGTAGACAACTCACCAAATAAGATATACAAAAAGTCATCGAACATGAAAAGATGATCAACATCATTAGCAATCAGAAAGATGCAAATCAAAACCATAATGAGATACCAGTTTATTCCTACTGCAGTGACAAACATAAAAAAAAGGAAAATAAGAAACGTTGACAAGGATATGGAGAAATTAAAACTCTTCTCCATCGCTGATGGGAAGGCAAAATGATGTTATTTGCTGTGGAAAGCAGTTTTGTGACCTTCAAAAAGTTAAACATGGTATGTGCCCTCTAGTCAACTTTAACTCATAGCAACCCTACAGGACAGGGCAGAACTGCCCCATAGGGTTTCCTAGGCTAGAAATACTTACGGGAGCAGATCCACAAGACTTTTCTCCTATAGAGTGGCTGGCAGATTTGAACTGCTAACATCCTGATTAGCAGCCAAGTATCTAACCACCACGCTCCTTAAGTTAAACACAGAACTACCGTATGATACTGCAATTTCACTCCTAAGTATATATCCAACATATATGAAAGCAGCCACACAGACAGAAGTACACCACTGTTCACAGCAGCCAGAAGGCAGAAACAAGCCTAAATGTCTATCCACAGATAAATGGACAGACAAAATGTTTCTTTAATATTAGTCAGCCACAAAGAGAAATGAAGTCCTGATACAAAGCACAACATGAACAAACCTTGAAAATACTATGCTGAGTGGCTACATCAATCACAAAAAGACAAATATTGTATGATCTCACTTACACAAAATATCTAGAATAGACAAATGTGTAGACGGAGCAGCTTATTAGTGGTTAGCAGAGCTAAGAAGGAGAGGGGAAGGGAGAGTGGAAGTTACTGTTTAGGAAGCACTGAGTTTCTTTCTGACAGCAATGGATACTGACGACTGTTGCACAATATGATTGACGGAACTGGTGCTACCAAATTGTACGTGTGAATATATACATTTATATGTAATAATGAAAAGTATGCTAATGAGAAGCAGTCTCGGCTCAAAGAACCCAAGGCCCAGTTAAGGGGTCCCAACTCTCTTATATCCAGCCAAACATCAGGGAACACAGACATAGGTCATGAGACCCAGATTCAATTCTGTGAACACCAATACTGGTGTTCCATATCATCCTAAGGCTCAGCAAACCCCAGATGACCTGGCTCAGTGAACAAGACTCAGATGAGGCATTTCCAGACAACACCACAGTAAAAGTGAAACTCAAACCAGAGAAACTTGGAACTCACACCCATCTCATGGCCCATGAACTCACCTCAGATGAGCATAGACCCATTTCAAAACTCCCAGATCTACTTCTAGGGACCCTAGATCCTCCTTAGAAGACTTCAGATCCACACTGGGGTCACAGCTAACCCCGAACACAGCTCAGGGTAGCTCAGACAACACTTCAAGGGACCTGAGACCTACCTCAGTAGTTCCCATATCAATCTCACACAAATTAGGTATACTTTGCAGAGTCCAGATTCAGTTCAGGAGATTCCAGACACACCTAAAGGGTGCCAGACAACACCTCACAATGCTCCAGACCCACCTTAGGACATACAGGCTGACCTTAGTAGATACCACTGCGAACTTAGGAAACCCAGACTCTGTTAAAGAGAACTTAGAGTGCCCAAGACAGTTTGCAGTGATCCCCAGACTGACAATCAGGCTGTTCAGACTAAGGTCTGGAGATCCAGGCCTACTTCAAGAGAATTCAGACCTATCCTAGGGTCCCCCAGGCTCACCAAAATGGGTGCAGGCTCAGATGAGACATCTACAGACATCACTACAAAGGACCCCAGCTCTACCCCAAAACATACCTGAGGATCCTCTAGACACACTACAGGCATCCCAGACTCTTCATAGGGAACTCACATTCAGTTCAGGAGACTCCATGCTCACCACTGAGGATCCTAGACAAAAGACCACAGGGTCCTCGTATCACCTAAGAATGCCCTAGACTCAGTTCAGCAGCCTGCAGATCATCCTCAGAAGACCCACAGCCATTTGAGGGATACTGGGATCCTATTAATGGAGCCCATATATACCTTAGGCTATTCAGGCTCAGTTGCAAAAACCTTGGCCAAGCTCAGAGCCAAAGATTCAGCTCAGAAATACCAAGGCAACAACTAAGGGGACACCAGACTTAGCTCAAGGGGCCCTAGACCAACATAAGGGACCCATGTTCAGCTCAGAAGACTCCAGACTCAATGTGTGTTTCAACTATACTCAGGCATCCAGACCACACATGGGGTCCCCAATAACCACTTCTGAGGCTTTAAATAGTATCAGGAGTCCTAGACGAATCTCAGGAGACCTCCAAACCATCTAGGGAGCTCCAAATTCTACTCGGAGAACCCAGATCCACCTCACAAAAGCCAAACTTAGATCAGGCATCCCTACACGTCAGTGGGACCCTATCCACATCAGGGAGCCCAGAATCAGTTTGGGCATCATCAGTTCAGGCAACCCTACAATATACCACAGTGTGCCTCAGACCTACCTAAGTGAACTCAGAACCATCTCAAGGCACCCAGACTCAGCTCAGGAGCCCGCAATGCACTACAATAAATGCCAGAACTACATCATGGGTCCCAATTTGCACAGGTATTACCAGCAACATATCAAAGTGCCTCAGATTTGCCTCAATGATTCCTGAATCCGCTGTGGAGTCTTACACACCTCAGGAGGCCTCACATCCTCATCATAAGGTCTCAGGTAAAACTCTGTGGACCTCACACTCAATGGGAATCATATTCAGCATCCCCAGACAACCACTCAGGGTGCTCAGATCAAACTCAGTGGACCTCACATCCTCATTGTACCTGGACTTAGCTCTGAAGACCCCAGACCAACCTCAGAAAAACCACTCAGCTCAGAAGATATCAAGTCCCATATCAGGGGACCCCAGATACAACTCAGGGGATCACAGGACCACCACAGGGTACCTGCCATCTACCACAAGTACCTAGACTTTGTTCAGAAGACTCAAGACTCACTGCAGGGGACAGATATACTCACAAATGGAACTCAAAAAACCTCACAGAACCCTGACTCAATTCAGGAGACTCTCTTACAACCAAAACCCCTAAGAGGACCACAAACCCACATCGGCTGACCCACAAATAGCTTAAAAGTCCAGAAGCATCTAAATGGACCCCAGATCTGTCTTATGACATGGAGACTTATCTAATGCATCCTCAGACAACACCCCAAGTTCCACACACCCACGTTATTTGACCCAGACCCATCACAGGAGAACAGAACTGGAGTCAGCTCAGAAAATCCCAGTCCAACCTCGGGAGTTCCCAGGCCCACCTGACGTGGTCACAGACTTTCCTGACAGGGCCACAGAAGACTTAGCTGAGGAGATCTCAGATGTACTTCACTGACTCAGACTTGACCAAAAAGTTCACCACAGGGGAACATACACTAATCTCAGGGGACTGAGGTGCTGCTCATATATCCCTTTATAATACACAAAGGGACCTTAAAACACCTCAGATGACAAGACTCCGTTCAGGCATTCCTAAAAACTTCTCATGGGGCACCAAAACCAACTAAGGCGTCCCAGATTTAGTTTAGAAGACTCCAAGTCCACATCATGGACCCTCTACCCAACTCAGTGGATCACGTTTACCTCATGAAAAGAACACTTAGCTCAGGCATTCACAGACAACTCAGAGAACTCAGAACCACATTAGTGCACCAAGACACCCCCCACTCAATGCAGACTCAGCTAAGAAGACCCCAGATTTATGTAAGTAACCTGCCTCTAGTGAATCCTGACCGATTATAGAGATCCCAGACCCACTTAGAAGAGGACACACTTAAGATCCAGACTCATCCCAGGAATCCCCAGACAACATGTCAGAGGGTTACAGACCCACTTCAGGGCCCAGACCCAACTCAGGGCCCTCTAACCCACCTCTGATGACAGACTCAGTTCCAGTGACTGAGACCCAACTCAGGGCACCCCCAACGCACCTCCGATGACTGAGACTCAGCTCCAGTGATTCAGACCTATGTTAGGGCAACCAGACTCAGCTCAGATATTCCCAGGAAATACCTCAGTGGGGGGAGGTGGGTGCAAATCCACTTCAGGGGGCTTTATATCAAAATCAGGAGACTCCAGCCACATTCCAAGGAATCCAAAGATCAAGATACCTGAGACCTACCTCAGGGAGATCCAGACCTACTTCATAGCGCCCCAGACCCACCACAAGTGTCCTAGGCCTACCTTATGGAGATCAGACTCAGCTCTAGAGATCTCAAACATACCTCAGAGGACACAAGACAAAGCACAGGAGACAAGATAGCTACTTCAGAAGTCCTAGAACCACTTCATGACTCCCAGATGTAGCTCAAGTTAGACCAACCTCACCTCTAGGGATCCAGCTTTAGTGCAAAGAATCCCAGGATTATCTCAGCATGCTCCATACCCAATTCAGTGGACACAATCAGGAAGACCAAGAACCAACTCAAAAACCAAACCAAACCTGTTGCCACCTTATGATTCTGACTCATACCGACCCTATAGGACAGAACAGAACTGCTCCATAGGTTTCCAAGGAGCAGCTGGTGGATTTGAACTGCCTACCTTTTGGTTAGCAGCTTAGCTCTTAGCCACTGTGCCACCAGGCCTCCCAGAATCAACTCAAGAGACCCTAAAACTTCCTCAGGAGGCACGATGTCTACTTCAGCAGACTTCCTATATCATGAGACCCAGACCAAAGTCAGGCATTCCAGTATATACTCATGAGCGACTCATTCAACAAAAGGGATCTTGAGATCACACTGGGAGACCCCACACCTATTTCTTGAGTGCTATACACAACTGATGTATTTTGAGACAAAACCAGAAGGGGCCTCAGGCCATTTCAAGAGCCACGGACACACCCCGTGACCTAAAAACTCATCTCAGAGGGCCCAGACTCAGCTCATAAATCCCAAGATAAGATCTCAGGGGACATGGACACTCCTCAGACGACCTAAAGTCAGCCAACTCAGCTGACTCGTGGTTTCCCTGGAATCAGCTTAGGGTACAATACTCTAAGTCAACTTGGAACCTAAGGTTCCCTAAGCCCAATTCAGAGGACCCATATTCAGCTTAAGAATTCCAGACCCCCTTAAGGGCACTGTAGACTCACTTCATGAGATCCAGAGATATCCCAAGACAATCTATAAAGAGTCTCACATCCTCACAATGAGGTATAGACTCACCTTGGCAGACTCAAATTCAGTTCACAGGGCAAACATTCTGTTCAGACACATCTGGATAAACCCCTTAGGGGACTGTGACACACCTTAAGGGACCCAGACTATGCTTAGGATACCCAAGGCCCACCACAGTGGACTACACAGCAACGTAAGGGACACAGCTCTGCTCAAGCATTCTTGGACAAAACCCAAGAGACCCCTGATCCACTCTGGGGTACTCAGACTTTCTCAGGGGACACAGACTCGGCTCAGGCGACAAGGATTCACAACATGTCATGTCGCCCCAGACCCAATTCAGAAAGTTCCAGTCCCAAATAAACGGTTCCAAGACTAATACCAGGGAATCCCAAATCTACCTAAGAGGACACAGACTCAGCTCAAGCATCCAGAGACAACACCTCAACAGGTCCACACTCTGCACAGGCAACCTCAGACTTACATCAAGGACTCTAGACGTAGGTGAACTGCACTCAGTGAAGGACTAACATCTCAGTGGAGATTCAGCTAAAGAGATGCCAGGCCCACCTGAAGAAGACTGAGACCCAAAGGAGAGTATAACAGACCGACATCACAGAACTTGGACTCCAGCACCAGAGACACCTGAACAATACTCCAGGAAACCACAGACCTATTTCAAGAGGACCCAGGCCCAGTAAGTGGGCCCCAGCCACATATCAAGGATCCCAGACACATCTCAGACTCAGCATTCCACACAACATCCCAAGAGGATGAAGACCAACCTCAGGCACACTGTGTCCAACTCAGGGAAACCCAGGGCCACTTTTTGAGACCAAGGCTCAGCCTAGAGGACTGAGATTTTAGTTGATTCAGGCTTGCCTCGGACATTCTCAGGTAATACCCTAGGATGCCCCAAACACACTTAAAGGCAGAAACATGTAAGTCTGAACCCTTCCCCACATCGATGGTGGGGGTAGTATTTGCCTGCTGGCCTTGCCTAGAACCCCTCTAGACTCGTACCCATGTGAAAATGTCTCCCTCTAACATCTTTTCCTATGCCTCTTCTTAAAGGGTCTTTAAAACTTACTCAGGAAAACCCAGACCATTCTCAGAGCACACAGACAAAGGTGAAGAAACTCCAGGCTTATTTCAGAAGGTGCCAGAACTACCTCAATGGATAAAGACAAAACTACACTGGGGACACAGACAAAGCTCAAGGAACTTTCATGGCACCCCAGAACCACTTCACTGAGCCTCCAGACGCACGGCAAGAAACCTGGTTCCTCCTCAAACCAAAAAAATCAAACCAAACCCACGGCCATCAAATCAATTTCAACTTATAAGATGACCCAAATTGACCTCAAGAAACCCCATATTCACCCGAGGGGATATACACAACGTACAAGCTACAAGACCTATCTCAGGGTCCCCAGAGAAACTTCACAGGGCCCAAGACCCAGCTCCTTTCTCCAGACTTAAGTCAAGGGACTCTTTCCTCTGATACAGATTTGGACACCACTACACTAAGCCCAAGGTCCCCTGAGGTAGGTTTGGGGTCTCACGCTTGTGATATCCTAGACTTAACTCAGGACACACAGGCAAAGTTCAAGAGAAATAAGACCTACCTCGAAAGCCCCAGACTCACTTCACAAGGCCTAAGACTCATCTCATGGAGGCCAGACGCACCTCAGTAGACCCATATTCACTCAGGTTATACCAGACTTACCTTTGAAGATCCAGCCTCAGCTTAAGAGACCTTAGACCCCAGGACCAACTCAGGAGTCCCCACCCACATTGAGGTACCCAGAATCAGCTTATGAGATTCCACACCCTACCTGAGAGGACTCTAGGACATGCTCAGGGAGCCCCAGATCCAACTTGGAGGACCTGGACTCAGCTCAGGATATGCTCAGGGTCTCATAGGACCACAGGCAAGATGGCAGAGTAGCCCAGACCTACTTCAAGGGACCCAGATTCAGCTCAGCCATTCCCAGACCACAAACTCTGGAAGCCTCATATGTACCATGGATGCCCAAGATCCATCCCAGTGGATGACTTGACTTCAGTAGAGATCAGGCATAAAAAGACAACACACGTAGGGGGCCAAGGTCCACTTCAGAGGACAAAGACCTACTCAGAGGCCCAGACTAAGTTCAGCTGACCAAGACACAGGTCAAGACCAGAAAAAAACACCTACAGGAATCCTCAAATCTGTATCAGGAGCCTCAGACCTACCAATGTGGATGAGAAACCTACTTAAGGCGATACTGATTCATCTGAGAAGACCCTAGACTCAACTAATGGGAATGCAGACTCACTTCTCAGAACTCCAGGGCCACTTCAAAGGTTCAAGCATTCCCAGACAACAGCCCAGGAGTCACATTTCAGGAAAATCAGATTCAACTCAGGCATGCAGACATCACCCAGGGGACCACAGATCTACATCAAAGCAATCCCAGATACCCCTCATTTGATACCAGACTCACTTAAGGGGACCCATGAGGAGGTCTGAAACCCCAGTGATAACTCAAAGGACCACTAAACCACTTTGGGCACCCCACCATATTCACCTTTGTAGATCCCAGTCCCAAATGAGGAGACCCTCTTTCAGTTTAGGAAACCACAGACTCACTGCAGGGAATTCCAAACCACCTAAGGGTACTCAGACCCACCTCAACAGACCTCAGTCCCAATTTAGGGAGCCCAGTGGCAGCTCACAAGAAATCAGGCCAATCTTAGTGAGCCTCAGACACACCCAGTGGACCCCAGACACACATCAAAAGACTCTTAGACACACCTCAGGAGATAAACGTTCTATTTCAGGGAAACTACACTCAAATGAGGAAGCTGAGCTTCAACTTAGGAGCCTCCAGTCCTACCTCAGGTGCTTCTGGGCTCAAATCAGGGGCCTGATACCTACCACTCGGGACCAAGATCCACTGTGGGGGACCCAGACTATGTTCAAGAGACCCTAGGCCCAACTCAGTGGACCCAGATTTAACTTAGAGAACACCAGACTCAGACCAGGGGAAATCAATCAAGATGCTTGGAGACTAGAGAACAAGTTCAAAAGACCAAATTCAGCTCAGGCATCCCCAGATAACAGAACAGGTGGCCCCAGAAACACTACAGGTGATGCACGATCAGTTAGATACCTAGACGTACCAAAGCAGATCCTGGACCCAATTTTGGATACCAGAATCAACTCAGGATACTGAAGATATGTTTTGGATAACCATAACTCACCTCAAGGAATCGCAGAATTTTCTCAAAGAATCCCAGACTCACCTTAGAAAATATTAGCCCCTTCCTCAGGGTGCCCAGACAGAGTCCAAAAGACCCCAGACTCCCTTCAGGAAACCTACAATTAAATTCAGAGGATCTCATACCAACCAGAGACACATCTCAGCAGACTCCAGCTCTGCTCAGATCACAAACCCACCTCAAATAAAATGGACTCACATCAGGGACCCAGGCTCAGCTTAGCAGATGTCAGCATTTCAGATAGCCTTAGTTATCTAGTACTGTCTATACTACCTGTAACAGAAACACCACAAGTGGGTGACTTTAACAAAGAGAAATTTATTCTCTCACAGTTTAGGAGGCTAGAAGTCTGAATTCAGGGTGCCAGCTCCACGCGAAGGCTTTCTCCTTCTCTCGGTTCTGGGGGAAGGTCTTTGTCATCAATCTTTCCTCCATCTAGGAGCTTCTAAGTGAAGGGATCCCATACCCAAAGGATGCACTATTCTTGCTGTCCCCTGTCTCTCTGCTTGCTTCTCTCTTTTATATCTCAACAAAAAGCTGATTTAAGACACACCTAATCTTGTAGATTGAGTGCTGCCACATTAACATAACTCCCTCTAATCCTGCCTCATTAACATCACAGAGGCAGGATTTACAACACACAGGAAAATCACATCAGATGACAAAACGGTGGACAATCACACAACACTGGGAATCAGAGCCTAGCCAAGTTGACAGACATTTTGGGGGGACACAATTCAGTCCATAACACACACTAAGCTTAGGCGACAACAGGCTTTCCTCAAGGGACCAGACAATACATGAGGAGGCCAAAGAATAACTCAGAGATCTCAGATCCACAAGATCCCACACAAACACCCCAGTGAGCCAAATGCCTTCCACATGGACCCCAGACTCAGCTAAGGAGACCTGGGAACCATTTCAGTGGTCACAGACTCAGTTCAGGAAATATTAACCAACCACAGTGGACCACAGAAAATACTTGAAATGGCCACATATGTACTTCAGGGCCCCAGACACACCTCAGGATTCTAGATCTACCTCAGGCGATTCAGGCTGGGATCCCAGGATCCCACAGGCCAACATCAGTGAACACATTCTCAGGTCAGGCATCCCTAAACAACACCAGAAGGGCCACAGACACAGCTCAGGAGATCCAGACTTACCTCAGCAGCACCAAACTCACCTTAGGAGATCTAGGCCTTACTTCATGGGCCCCAGTTCTACATCAGGAAGCCTCATAATCTCATGAGGTAACCACAACTTAGCTCAGATAACTCTTTCTGGTTATTATTTTTATAGGTAAAAAGGGTGTGCTTCAACAGAGAACCCCTGACGGAGCAGGAGATCAGTGGGATGCAGACCCCAAATTCTCATTAAAAGACCAGACTTAATGGTCTGACTGAGACTAGAGGAATCCCGGCGGTCATGGTCCCCAAACCTTCTGTTGGCCCAGGACAGGAACCATTCCTGAAGACATCTCATCAGACATAGAAAGGACTGGACAATGAGTTGCAGAGAGATGTTGATGAAGAGTGAGCTACCTGTATCAGGTGGACACTTGAGACTGTGTTGGCATCTCCTGTCTGGAGGGGAGATGGGAAGGTAGAGAGGGTTAGAAACTGGCAAAATTGTTACAAAAGGAGAGACAGGAAGAGCTGACTCATTAGGGGGAGAGTAAGTGGGACTATGGAGTAAGGTGTATATAAGCTTATACGTGACAGACTGACTTGATTTGTAAACGTTCACTTAAAGCTCAATAAAAATAATTAAAAAAAAAAAAAGGTGTGCTGCAGGTGCTACAGCTGGGAATAGTGAGCCACTTAACAAAGAACTTCAGTTGCCACAGGAGCTCTGGTGGCATAGCAGTTAAGAGTTCAGCTGCTCATCAAAAAGGCTGGCAGTTTGAATCCACCAGCTGCTCCTTGGAAACCCTATGCAGCAGTTCTAGTCTGTCCTACAGGGTCGCTATGAGTCAAAATTGACTCAACAGCAACAGGTTTTGTTTCAGGGGTAGGAAGGGACATAATGCAGTCTAATACCATTGCTGAAATGGTTTAGGTACTCTGAGGGATTATTATGGGAAATCGTGAGGTAACAGGGTATCCACCAACTAGAATTATTATCTTCCCTTGCATATTTAAAGGTATTTAGGGACAGAGAAGGGTAGATCTCTCAAGATGAGGTCACTGAGACTCTGAAGTTTATTGCTGTCTTTTTGTCCTGGGAGTCTTTAGCCCAGTGTCTTCCTTGCAGTATCTGCAAGTATCTTTACCTATGAAAGATTTTCTACAATCAAGGATTGTCCTAGGATGATTTCCCTAGAGCTGTTCATTAAAGAACTATGAACCTGCATTGTGTTCGGACTTAACTTCATCAGCCTGTGCAACTTCATGACATCATGTTAAAGCATAGGTTACCAATTAATATGATGTTTTTGAGAAGAGCTAGGGTGAACTACAGCTAACCAAAAGGTCAGCAGTTGAAAGCAGTCACTCCTTGGAAACCGTATGGAGCAATTCTGTTCTCCTCTGTAGGGTTGCTATGAGTCAAAATCAACTCAACAGTAATGAGTTTCATTCTTCATAAAACCACCAGCAAAGCTAGTAACTTAAGCAGATGCCATGAGGTCACTTGGGGTTAGGCCTAGATAATCCTTCCAGATGTTTTGTAAGAGATGTCTTTAATTAGAGGTCAACTCATCTCTTCGCTGCCTGCATTCTTGAATCTTCCACCAAAGATTTCACTAACATTAGTTTATTTCAGGTGGTAAGGCCAAAGAGGTAGAATCCAAGAGTTTTTTTCCAATTCCCTCAGCTGTGTGATAGCCCTCAGGTATACTTTGATTAACTGTATGTCCTTATTAATGCTGGCCCATTTGGCTTCTTCAATCCATACAGAAGCATCTCCAGGACTCACAAGAAGGTAGAGTAATAAGCAAAGGTCTTGAAGCGCTGGAGAATATATCCTAAAACTAATCTGAGTTGCATAGAAATTTCTCTGTTTTTGTTGGGGGTGGAGGGCTTATACATCATAATGAGAGCAAGGCTACTTGTTAAGGAAATGGAGAATTGAGGTCTTTCCTCTACACCTCCCAAGAACTAAGGACTGTGGGAGCAGGACCATGGTCTCAAGCAACTGTAAGAAGTTGAGAGCTGGCAAAGCGGAGACACGTTTAAGAAGCGGGGAGTAAATACAAGAAGGGTCAGGACATGGTAGTGGGTGAGACAGAAACATGTCTAGAGGAGCAAAGAGATATGCAGAGGGAAAAAAGGAAGTAGGAGTGTCTTTAGGGGTGGAGTGGGATGAAGGCACAATAGTTGAGAAGGACAGGCTTAGATAAAGTAGACCGATTTTCTTGGAAGCTCTGATTAAAACTAAACTGAGAAAGCCGTATCTCATCTTCTTTCTGCTAGGAGAAATAAGTAGACGACTGTTTGATTTTGATATCTAGGATTCAAAGGCTTCCTGGAAATGAACTGATTTAGAGAAATACTAAGAATTCCAGAGAGGCCACTGCAGTTCCAAATTTTCCTTTGTGTCATTTTGCCATTTTTAGAGATATTGAACTGAATGAGTATCATAGTGGTAGAGCAAATCATCAAAGGGAGGAGGCCGGGGCCCTGGTGAAGAGAGAATTACCCATGGGATTAGACTAATATTTAATACAAAGTGCCTCACAGAAGAGCCAGGAAGATTCTTGCTGAACACAAAAGAACTGTGAAGAATCCTACTCAACAAAACAGTTAAAATTATCACTCAAAAACAGAGCTAAGAAGACTTCTATCCAGGAAGATTATCCTAAACAGAAAACAGGGAAAAATCCTATTTAAAGAAATCAAAGTAAATAGTTATCATGTCAAAATAAACAAATGTCTGGAACCCTAGATTAGGAGTCCTGACTTATCATAAATCATAATCAAACCAGCCAAGAAGAACACAAGGGCTTGAGAAGCTGGCATGAGTACCTGGATAAAAACAGCAGATCCAAGGGGTGGTCATAAATCTATACTAGTCATGGCACCAAAAAACTGTCAAATAAACACAGGTCTGAACTTAGATTTTATTTTAAAAATCTATCAAATATGGAAAACACTCTGACCTCCAGAACTGCCTCTCCCTCCCCCTGCTGCTCAGTCGAACTTCTGAACTGTCTTTCATGTTCAGGGCTCTTAGATTGTCATATATAACTGATTCACTTGTTTTTTCTGATCTTTATGGTAAGAGGGACCACAGGAAGCATCTGACTATCCCACCATCTTGGCTCTGCCTTCCCCAAGAGTTTCAAAGTCAAACAGTAAAATATCACTGTATTTTATATCACAGGGAAAAGTAACCAAGATTCTACCACCTGTGGTGGATTCCACGCTGCCACGATGCTAAAGGCTAGGCTATGGATATTTCCAATACCAGCTGGGTCACACATGGCAGGAAGATTTCAGCAGGACTTCCAGACTAAGACACACTAGGAAGAAAAGTCTAGCAATTTATTTATTTCTGAAAATTAACCAATGAAAACTCTATGAATCACAAGAGAATTCTGTCTCATATAGTGCTGGAAGAGGAACCCTGTCTTGGAAAGCGCTACACAATAGCCACAACAATGGACTCAAATATGTCAATGATCATGAAGATGGTACAGTACTGGGGAACGTTTCATTCTGTTACTGCTGCGGGCATGGAAGCCCTCCGGACCTGATGGGTCCTTGTCTTTCTCTTGTAAGAACATACAGAAGAGACAATTTTGGGTTCAGCTCTAATAGGTTTATTTTATTTGTGACAAGTAAAAGTAGTCAGTGAGGGTTCGTGCCCCTCCGAAGGACTGATTCAAAAAGGGAAGCAAAGCCAGGGCTTATATGGGTTTGGTGGAGACAGTAAAGTAATGTAGATTCAGCGGATGTAAGGGGAGGGGTGGGGATCTCCAGGCATGGGAGTAGTTAACCACACAGGCTGCGTGCACATCTGGAATCCAAGATGGGGTCACTGTGGCTCAGACTGCACATGCCTGGCACCTGTGGATTCTTAAAAAACAACTTAAGAAAAACACATCACCACTTGAGCAGTTAGCTTTGCCACAGAACAATGATGTGGTCTGGGGCTCTGGGTACAGGAGTATGGATTAAACGTTAGCTAATGTGCAGGTAAATTCTCAGCAAGATCAGGCGTTGCCAACCCCTTTCTCACTCACTGGTTAAAGTTTTTTTTTTAACCCTATCTGTCTCAATTCTACTATATGTAAGATTACTATGAATTGGAGCCAACTGATGGCAACTAATAACAAGTAAGATGAACAGGAATTTAGTGCGGAACGGCAAGTTGGTGGGCGATGAGGCTGCAAAAGGGGTGCTATAACAGGAAATGTTTCTTTCTGTGGGTGGCTGATTCTCAAAATGAGCTGTTGGGGAAGGCAGGGCCAAGATGGCGGGATAGTCAGACATTTCCTGTGGTCCCTCTTACCATAAAGATCAGAAAAAACAAGTGAATCAATTATATATGACAATTTAGGAGCTCTGAACATGAAAGACAGTTCAGAAGTTTACCTGAGCAGCAAGGGGAGGGAGAGACAGTTCAGGAGCAGCAAAAAAGTGCTAGACTAGAGCTAACAGGCACCTAGCAGGCTGGGATGCATTTTACAATGTCGGGAAGGACTAGACGGTGGAGAGTCTGCACAAACCTCCAGAGTCAGGGGGATGTGGCACTGATCTTCCAAACTTAACTGCAAGAATCTAACTTACCGCATGGGATCAAAATAACCTTTCCCACTCTGGGACTTTGATAGCGGAGAAGTGCCTCTTTTCCCCTCACCTAGCCCACGCCCCACTCCACTCCAATATCAATGCAGCAATATACAACAATTTCCATGCCCCTTTGGCCAGAAATAGGACCTATCTAACCCAAGGCAGTCTCCGGGATTTAGGGAAAAACAAACAAACAAACAAATCCACTATCTCCCCTAAACTGGGTACTCAGGCCTAACTGTGCCTAGACCAGCTTCGTGACTTTAAAATACTGTCATGCCCCTGGAGCCAGGGATCCAGGGCAGGCATTGCCCCTTTCCCTAGGCACAGGCATAAGTGGCCCATGGACTTTGAATGCCTTTCACCCCACCTAGACCTGTGTGAGCCCATGCAGGAACGTACGCCTTCATTAGCACAGTACAACAGGGTATATACAGGAAACCTATTTTCAACTGCAACAGCTAAGGCGGAGTGCCAGATTCATGACATTTGACACCACTGTGCCCATTAAGCAGGGTCTTCATTCACCTACATCCAGGGGCCTAACGACTGGCAGCTTTACCCATTCCACCTAGCACCCATGACAGTGGTCCAAGAATAAGTGGCACCTCCCAGTCCTTATAACCAACAGCACTGGGTACTCAAAGTCCAGCTGCAAAACCCACTCACCTAGGCACCCTAGGGGACAGGGACCTACCTTCTACTAGGCACTCAGGGGCACGCATCAGTTCCCTCCCTTGCTCAATACATAACCCCTACTGCAGCCAGATACCTCAGCCTGCTCCAATCACCCCTATGTAGCCCCACCTGTCTAGGACTGTACTTGAGAGTCTGCACCACGTGCCCAGTGACCAACAACCTGTACACCTGAGCTGAATCTGCACAAGAGAAGTAAATGGACTCCTGGGCTTGCAAACCTAGTACCATCTCTAACCACCTGGCGACAGGACATGAGAGCTTCAGAACCACCAATAACTAAAGCAGTCCACACACTCAGCCTACTTGGACATATCGAAACAAACCAAAACAAAAAGCTAGGACACAATAAGCAAACATACAATAAAAAAACAATAATTTAGTGATGGGCCAGCGACAACACAATACCAAATCGCATAAGGCGGCAGCTCATGATGGTTCCAGCAAACGATCAAAACAAATAACCAGAAAAACTCCCAGAGGAAGAGGAAGTCTTGGAATTACTGGAGGTAGAATTCAAAAGATCAATATGTAGAACTCTTCAAGAGATCAGGAAGGAGATCAGGCAAAACTCACACCAAGCCAAGGAACACACAGACAAAGCAATAAAGAAATTTAGAAAATACAAGGTCAGAATGACAAATTCAACAGGCTGCTAGAATCTGTAGAGAGACAGTAAAAAGAAATCCAAAAAATGAACAATAAAATTTCAGAATTAGACAACTCAATAGAAAATAATAGGAGAAATGAGGCACTGGGTATCAGAATTAGTGAGACTGAAAGCACCTGACACCAATTTATTTGAGGCAAAATTAGATAAAAGAATATTTAAAAAATGAAGAAACCCTAAGAATTATGTGGCACTCTCCCAAGAGGAATAACCTACTAGTGATTGGAGTACCGAAACAAGGTGGCAGGGTAACAGAAAATTTGGAGAGAACTGTTGAAGACTGTTGGCAGGAAGCTTCCCAGTTATCATGAAAAATGAGAAGCTATCTACCCAAGAAGCTCATCAAACTCCATACACCATAGATACCAAAAGAAAGTCACCAAGACGTACTATAATCAAACTTGCCAAAACCAAAGATATAGAATTTTAAGAATGGCTAGAAATAAACAAAAAGTCACCTAAAAAAGAAAGTCAATAAGACTAAACTCTGACTACTCAGTAGAAACCATGCAGGCAAGAAGGCAAGGGATGATACACATAAAGCCTTGAAGGAAAAAAAATGCCAGCCAAGAATTATACATGCAACAAAACTGTCTCTCAAATACAAAACCTAAATCAGAGCATTTCTAGATAAACAGAAGTTAAGGGAATTTGTAAAAACCTAACCAAAATCACAAGAAATATTAATGGGAGTCCTTCAGCTACAGAACAAGTAATATCAGATAATAACCCAAGACTAGAACATTGGATGGAACAACCCAATACCCACCCAGATAGGGAAGTCACAAAATAATTCAAAACTAAAACACTGAACATAGAAAAAAAGAGACGTCAATACGTAAAAGATGATGACGTTAAAACAGAAAAGAGAAACCAAATAGTACAGCCATAGAACTTTCATATGGAGAAGTTAAGGCAATATAAACAAATAAAACATTGGTTAAACTTAGAAAAACAGAGGTAAATTTTAAGGCAACCACAAAGGAAACTAACAAATGTACATATCGAAATAAAAAAGAAGAAATACATAAAGACTCAACAAATACAAAATCAACAATAATGAAAAAATCCACTAAAAAAATGATTCAGCACAGAAAATTAATTGGAACAAAGAAACTGTCACCACCACCAAAAAAAAAAAGGAGACAGTACTAAACTCATACCTATCAGTAATTACGCTGAATATAAATAGGCTAAATACACCAATAAAGAGACAAGGAGTGGCAGAATGGATAAAAAAACACAATCCACCTATATGCTGCCTAAAAGACACACACCTTAGACTCAAAAGACACAAACTAAAACTCAAAGAATGGAAAAAAATACATGAAGCAAACAACAATCAAAAAATGTCTGACAAAATGGACTTTAAAGCAAAATCTACTATAAAGGATAAGGAAGAACAGACACTAAATAATAATTAAAGGGTCAATACACCAGAAGGGCATAACCAACAACAGGGCTCCAAAATACATAAAAGTAACTCATAACAGCACTGAAAGAGAAATAGACAGCTCCACAGTAGTTGTAGCAGACTTCAACATACCACTTTCATTGAAGGACAGGACATCTGGAAATAAGTTCTATAAAGACAGAGAAGATCTAAGTGCCACTATCTATCAACTTGACCTCATACACGTATGCACAACATTCTGGCCAAAAGCAGCCAATAACACTTTCTTTTCCAATGCACATGGAATATTCCCCACAACAGAGCACATATTAGGTCAGAAAGCAAGCCTTAACAGAACCCAAAACATCAAAATATCACTAAGTAGCTTTTCTGACCATAAAGCCATAGAAGTAGAAATTAACAACAGAAAAACCAAAGGAAAAAATCAAATACATGGAACTGAATAACAAATACCTTGCTCAAAAACTACTGGGTTATAGAAAAAGCAAGGATGGAACAAAGAAATTCATAGACTCAAATGAGAATGAAAACACATCTCACAAGAACCTTTGGGACACAGCAAAAGCAGTGCTCAATGGTCAATTCACGGCAATCGATGCAAACATCAAAATGAGTTGTTGGTTGGGGGTAGGAACTCTGCATGTCAGCACTTTAACGCTTGCCCAAACTTCAGTGAAAGCCAAAGTTAAGGGGCATGTTGGGAGGAAGTAGGAACCACAGTGACACAGTAAAGCACTCAACTGCTAACCAGAATGTCAATGGTTTCAACTCAACAGCTGCTCCCGGGCAGAAAGATAAAACAGTGTGCTTCTGTGAAGATTTCAGCCTTGGAAACCCTATGGAGTACTTCCACTCTGCCCTATAGGGTCACTAGGAGTCAGGATTAACAGCAATGGGTTTGGTTTTCTCAGGTTTGGGGAGGAAAAAGTCTGACTAGTTCGGTTAAACCAAGTCAGTGGGTACCTAACAGACAATTATGAGCTTGTGGTCATCACATTAACGGAAAGACATCTAAAAACTTACTGAAAACAATTTTAGTATCATTAAATTTCAAATTATTTTCAGATTCCTTCCCAAGATGGAAGCTGAGCACCTCCATTTCCCCACAACAATTTCAAGAAAAAGAAACAACACAGAAAAAGTAATGTGGTGAAATCAGGGCTTTGAAATGACTGACCAGTTCGATCATGGCCAAGGATGCATCACGGGAACAGACCTGAATTTTTAAAATTTGGGTGATTTGTCAGGGTACTTGGAATAGGAAAAACTACAGATGGAAGCCCAGCTAGAAACTTAATCTCCCTCTTAGAAAACAAGGGCAGTATATACATTACATAGCAACCAAATCTCTTGCCATAGGGATTTTGAGTAGATTTCAAAATAGCATGGTCCTGCTTAAAGATGGTGGCCTAACTTTTATTTTATAAACTACAGTCCTGTCAATAATCCAATCTCATGCATTAGGCTCCTAAAAAACTCGCTACACCTCTTCTAAGTCTCCTGTAATTATTCCTGTTCCGGGTACTGTGCTGGTGAATCTCCCATATTTTAAAACTTATGCTCTGTTCCTATTTTGCTTTCCTGGCCATGACTGAATCGGTTTGAACTGGATTGAAGCCCTGGGTGAAAATGATGGAACTCTGGAAACCAGTTCAAGAGAAAAATCACCTGAGTCCAAAGAACTAATTGTCCACAAGTACCACAGCCCCCACCAGACTGAGTGCAGCACACCTATATGGTGTCCAGCTACTACCACTGACTGCTCTGACAGGGATCACAATAAACTGTCCCAGACAAAGCGGGAGAAAAAGGTTGAACAAAATTCTAACTCACAAAAAAGACCAGACTTACTCGTCTGACAGAGACTGGAAAAATCCCCAAGAGTATGGCCCCTGGACCTCCTTTTAACTCGTAATGATGTCACTCCTGATGTTCACCCTTCATCCAAGGATTTGACAGGGGCATAAAACAAAACAAGACTAAGTGGTCAGAAAAGCTCAAGGGAAAGGATTAGAAGGCCGGAGGGGACAGGAAAGCTGATAACAGGGAACCCAAGGTCAAGAAGGGGAGGGTGTTGACATGTCATGGGGTTAGCAACCAATGTCACAAAACAATATCTGTATTGTTTAATGAGAAACTAATTTGCTCTGTAACCTTTCATCTAAAGTAAAATTAAAAAATAAATAAATAAACTGCCTAACTAAAAGCTGAAAAGCAAGTTCACAGATAAGACAGGAAGGTTTTTTTTCTCTATTTCACAGGAACCTCTCTAACCCAGCTCCTAGCCCTCCTCACAGTGAAGTCAGGGCACCTGGTTGTAAACCATGAGCTACAAACTGCAAACAGTGAACTGTGGTACCTCAGCCTAGGAAGGAGGTGAAAGAGCTTGGCTTTTCCTGATGGTCTGGTGGTCAGTGTCTTCATATTTATCTGGAAGGACCCAGAGAAATTGGGGAGATATAGGACCTTGTAGAGAAGTCATTTTCCCAACCCACTGAGGTAGGCCTGAGGAAAAAAAAATGTGTCCTGCTTCCAGATTCCATGGCAAAAGAATGCAGCGATTTAAGGTAATTTCTGTAAATAACAAGTACTCAAAGGTAGACCTTTGAGTTAAACTTGTCCTCGAGAACTGAAACTTCTAAAACAAAAGGACAGGAGAAAGAAGTAAAAGGTAATTGAGATTGGTCCATACATCAAAGCACCTATAACTTGGGAAAAAGCCACTGGGTCTATTTAGAATCTCTGCAAACAGACTGGCCACTTAAATCAACCAGAGAAGTACCTGAGGAAGAGATGGGTTGCTGAGCTTGCCTAGGTAACAATATGTAACAATAGGCTAACACACTACTACTTGGCCATTCCACAGATGTGGGGGTTGTGGTACATGTTCTCAGAACAGTTGGCTAGTCACAGGACAGGCAATGGAGACCGTGTCCCCTGAGGCTCTGGGGTCACATTCTACAGAGAAAGACTGGTCCAATGGTGCCTGGAGGGACAAGTGGAGAGACAGCAGCCTGTTCCTAGAGCTGACTTAGTGCCTGCAGAATCAAAGGGCCATACAGCCCTCCAGTGGAATTTAGGGAGAGGAGGAAGAAAGAAAAGAACCATATACACAACTAAGACAATCCCTAGGAAAAGAGAAGATTCTGAATTCCAGAATTAACACAGTATAATATTCAAATGTCCCCAGGCTTAACCAAAAAATTATAATGCATACAACGAAAAGAGCAGAATGGCTCAATCAAAAGAACATTGCAAAGAAGCAAAAATCAGTCCTACAGAACCATTGAAAATGGGCAAAATAAAAGACTTTCAAACATTAACTGTATTCAAGAAATTTAAAGAAGAAACAGACAACAAAGAAATTCAACAATAACAAACAAACAACTCCAGTAAAGGTGAGGAGCCTTCATGGCAGTGGTTAAGAGCTACAAAGTAAAGGGAATGACATGGGCAAATAATGGGGCCAGTTTTGCAGTACTTTCCATCACTAATTTTAGTTATATTCTAAAAGCTTTATAACAACAAACGTATAAGAAGTACGGATAAATTTATCCTAATTTGCATGTGCACAGGATATGTAATGGCGTAAACTGTGATAACAGAGATGGAGGAAGAAGGAATGAAACAGCAACAGAGCTTCTGCATGTTTACGTCACATGTTAAACTTGTGTAGATGTGGTTTGCTGGTATGGAGTTAAATTAGGTTGCGCTAAGTATTAGGAGTTAAAAGTAATTTCTATGGTAATCCCTAAGAAAATATCATAAAATGTATACACAGAAGGTAAAAAAAAAAAATCAGAGACTCAACAGTAAAAAACACAAATAATGACAAAATTGAGGGAACTAAGGGAAATAAAGAACAAGACAAACAACAAAAAAGTACAACTAGCAAAATGACAGAAGTTAGTCCTCCCTTATCAGCAGTTACCTTAGATGAAAAAGGGTTAATTACTCCAAGAAGGCAGAGAATAGAAGAATGAATTAAAAAACAAACAAAAAAACCATGATCCATTCACATGCTGGGTACAAGAGACATCTTAGGCCCAAAGATACAAACAGATTGAAAGTAAAAGGATGGAAAAAAATAATCGAAGCATCAAGTGACCAAAAGAGCAGGAATGGCCATATTTACATCAGACAAACAGGTGCTAAGCCAAAATTCGTGAGACATTTTATAATGAAAGAAGGACAGTTCATTAAGAAGACATAATTATTACATATGCACCTAACATCGGTGATTTCAAAATACATAAAGCAAATACAGACAGAACTAAAAAAGCAGACAACTCCATAATAATATCTGTGGGTTTTAGTAACACCATTTTTAACACCGAAAAGAACATCTAGAAAGGTTGGTAGGGAAACAGAAGAGTTGAACAATTCACTGTGACGCTATGTGTGCAGAGAAGTATCCCACAAGATTTTCATGGCTGTGACCTTACAGAAGCAAACTGCCATGCCTATCTTCTAAGGCTCCTCTACGTGGGTTCAAACTGCCAATCCTTCAGCTGGTAGTCAAGCGATTAACTGTTGGTACCACCCAGGGAACAATCAGATCTAAAAGACATATAAAGAACACGCCACCCAAAACCAGAATACACATTCTTCTTCAACACGTATGGATCATTCTCAAGAATGGACTACATCCTAGGTCACAACATAAATCTCGGTAAGTTTAAAAAGCTTGAAATTATACCAAGTATTTTCTTCAATCACAAAGGAATACCAGAAATTAAAAGCAGAGGGGAAACACACAAATACACAGGAATTGAAAACCTTATCAAAGAACCTGTGGGTCAAGGAAGAAATCAAGAAAGACATATTAAAAGCACATGGAGTTGAACAAAAATGAAAACACAGCATACTAAAACCTGTAGGGTACAGCAAAGGAAGTCTTTACAGAGAAATCTGTAACAGAGATTGCAGAAAGATCTCAAATCAACAATCTAAATCCACAACTTGAGGAACTAGAAAAAGAAGAGTTAGAAAACTAGGCCTAAAACTACAGAAGGAAATAAGAGCATAGCAGAAATATAAGAGGAAAACAACAAAATCAACAGAACCAGAAGCTGGTTTTTTGAAAAGATCAATAAATCTTTAGCTGTAACAAACCTAAAAACCTAAAAACTGCCATTGAGTCAATCTTGATTTACAGCAACCCTACAGGACAGAGTAGCGACCCTATATTTGGAATTGACTCGACAAGCAATGGGTTTTATAGGACAGAGCAGAACTGCCCCATAAGGTTTCCAAGGAAATCCTTACAGAAGCAGACAGCCGTATCTCTCTCCCGCAGGGTGACTGGTGGGTTCAAACTGACAACCTTCTGAGTTAATAGCCAAGTGCTTACCCACTGTGCCAGTGGGGCTCCTTTTTAACTAGACAAAGAAAAAAGGAGAAAATAACCAAAATAAGAACTGAAAATGGAGACATTACTGACCCAGAAGAAATAACAAGATTCGTAACAAAATACTACGCAAAACTGTCCACCAAAAGCTTAATAGCCAGATCAACAAATTCTGGGGTGCATACAAACTACCTAAACTGAAAATTTCAACAGACCCATAACAAGTGAAAAGATTGAATCAGGAACTGAAAATCTCCCAACAAAGGAAGTCCTTGACCACATAGCTTCACTGCAGAATTCTATCGAACGTTTATAGAAAAGTTGACAGCGATCCTGTGCAAACTGTTCCGGAATACAGAGGAGAAAAAAATACTCCATAACTCTGTGAAGTTAAGCATTACCCTGATACCAAAGTCAGACAACGATACCACAAGAAAACTTGCAGACTAATGTTCCCTATGAATATAAACATAAAAATTCTCAATAAAATAGTGGCAAAAAGAATCCAACATTGTATTAAAAGAATTACACACCATGACCAAGTGAGATTTTTCCAGGAATGCAAGGATGGGTCAACCCCAGAAAATCAATGTAATACATCATATTAACAAAACAAAGGGAAACAATCACATGATAATCTCAGCTGACTCAAAATTCATGCAATAAAATTTAACACACTAACACCTCGAAGGTCTGGATTTCTGAGTCTGCATTGCCTCATGGGTCATCTCAGTCAACTGGGATAATTCACAAAGTTATGTTCTACCTCCTAGTTGGGTAAATTGTGTCTGGTGTTTTAAAAGCTTGCAAAAGACCACCTCAGATACAATAATTTGTCTCTACTTGTCTACAGCAAAAGAGAAAGGAAAAAGACAAAGACTTAAAGAAGAAGCTGGTCTAGTCTACAGGGGAAATAGTCTACACGCTCATCTACCTTAAGACCAGAACAACCAGATGGTACCTGGCTACCACTACTGACTATTCTATTTGGGGCCACAATAGATGGACCGTGATAGAATGGGTGAAAAACATGGAACAGAACGCACATTTTTAAAGAAACAAAAAACAGACTTACTGGACTGGTTGAGACTGGGACAGGAGGACTCCCTGAGGCTACTGCTCTGAAATATTATTTTAACCTTAAACTGAAACAAACTTGTGAGGTCACCTTGTAGCTATATAATAAAACTGGCTCAAAAAAGAATAAATATCACCTGTATTTACTGTACTCCTTTCAAAAATCACCTGAGACCAAATAGTCAACAATTATTTTAAAACAAAACAAGAATATAAGGGTACAGAGAAACTAGATTAGTAGAAATGGAACAACCAGAACAGAAATGATGAGAACGTTCATGCATTGTGCAGAACATAATCAATGTTACTGAACAACCTGTGTACTAACTGCTGGATGGAACTGTTGTGTAAACCTTCTGCAAAAAACAAGAATATTTTTTTTAAAAATCCAACACACTTTCTTGATGAGATAGGACAGAAGGGAAGTTCTTCAATATGATTAAGGGCATTTATAAAATAAAGCAACAGCTAACATTATATGCTTTCCCCTTGAAATCGAAACAACACAAGGATGTCTGCTTTTACCACTCCTATTCAACATCACATTGAAAGTCCTAGCCAGAGCAACACGGCAAGAACATTAGAACTAGCGCACAAGAGCCAAAGTACGGCTGTGAGTATATCGCAACTAAATTTAAAGACCATCTCAAGAACAGATCTGACACACTGAAAAGTTGCTGAATAACATCAAAAACATTATACGTGAAGAAAGCAAGACATGAATACACAAAGAAAAAGACAGGAAAGAAAGAAAAGACCAAAATGGGTGTCAGAAGAAACTTTGAAACTTGTTCTTGAACACAAGGTAGCTAAGGCAAATGGAAGAAACGATGAAGTCAAAGAACTGAAAGGAAGATTTCAAAGGGTGGCTTGATAACACAAAGTAAAATATTATAATGACATGTGCAAAGAGCTAGAGATAGAAAACCAAAAGGGAGGAACATACTCAGCATTTCTCAAGCTGAAAGCAATGAAGAAAAAAAAAAAATACAAGCTCAAGTTGCAATACTCAAGAATCCTATGGAGAAAGCATTAAATGATGCAAGAAGCATCAAAAGATGAAAGGAATACAGAGTCACTGTATCAAAAAGAACCAGTCAACATTCTACCATTTCAGGAGGTAGCATATGACCAAGAACTGATGATATTAAAGAAGATGTCCAAGCTCCACTGAAGGCACTGGCAAAATACAAGGCTCCTGGAATTGATGGATTACGAATTGAGATATTTCAACAAATGGTTGTAATGCTGGATGTGCTCATTTATCCATGCCAAGAAATCAGGAAGTTAGCTACCTAGCCAACCTACTGAAGAGATCTATACTTATGCCTATTCCAAAGAAACGTGATCAAACAGAAGATGGAAATTATCAAGCAATATCACTAATATGACACCCAAGTAAAATTTTGCTGAAGGTCATTCAAAAGAGGTAGCAGCAGTATATCTACAGGGAACTCCCAGAAATTCAAGCTGGATTTAGAAGAGGATGTAAAAAGAGGGATACTACTGCTAATGTCAGTTGCATCCTGGCCGAAAGCAGAGAATGCCCATGTTTTATTGACTATGCAAAGACATTCGACTGTGTGGACCATAACAAATTATGGATAACATTGCAAAGAATAGGTTAATTGTGCTCATGAGGAACCTACACATACAGACCAAGAGACAGTCGTTTGAACACAACAAGGTGATACTGCATGGTTTAGTTAAGAAAGGTGAATGTCAGGGTTGTGTCCTTTCATCATAATTATTCAATTTGTAACAAGTAAGTAATCTGAGAAACTGGACTATATAAAGAAGAACACGACATCAGGATTGGAAAATGACTCATCAACAACCGGTATTACACAGATGACACAGCATTGCTTGCTGAAAGTGAACAGGACTCAAAACACTGACGAGGAGCAAAGACCACAGCCTTCAGTATGGATTACCCTTCAACATAAAACAAAAATCCTCACAATTGAACCAATAAGCAACATCACAATAAACAGAGAAAATACTGACGTTATCAAGAATTTCATTTTACTTGGATCCACAATCAAAACCCCTAGAAGCAGCAGTCAAGAAATAAAATTACATGTTGTACTGGGCAAATCTGCTGCAAAAGACCTCTTTAAAGTGTTAGGAAAAAAAAAAAAAAGCATAGTTGTCACTTTTAGGACTAAGGTGGGCCTGACCCAAGCTATGGTGTTTTAAATCACTTCATGGGTGTGTGAAAGCTGGACAGTGAATATGGAAGACTGATGAAGAATCGATGCCTTTGAATTATGGTGTTTGCAAAGAATGAACATATCTGTTTTGGAAGAAGTACAGCTAGAATGTTCATCACAAGCAAGGACAACAAGACTTTGTTTCACATACTTTGGACATGTTACTAGGAAGGACCAGTCCCTAAAGAAGGACATGATGCTTGGTAAAGTGGAGGGTCAGCAAAAAGAGGGAGACCCTCAATGAGATGGATTGACAGCAGCTGCAACAGTGGACTCATGCATTAACAATGGTTGTGAGGATGGCGCAGGACCTACAGTGCTTCGTTCCATTGTACGCAGGGTGGCTATGAGTTAGAACTGACTCAATGGCACCTAACAACAAGACAGAATGATAATATAATAATTACATGTATATATATATTAATTTTTTTTTAAATCCCATTGCTGTGGAGCTGATTCCAACTCATAGCAGCCTTACAGGATAGAGCAGCAAGTGCCTCATAAAGTTTCCAAGGAATGTCTGGTGGATTCGAACTGCCGATCATTTGGTTAACAGCCATAGCTCTTAACCACTATGCCACCAGCATTTCCATATAATAATAATTCCATAGACCAATGGAATGGAGTCAATAATCCAGAAATAAACCTATACATCTACGGTCAACTGATTTTTGACAAAGGTGCTAAGATGATTTGACAGGAAGGAAGAGTCTCCTTAACAAACAGTGCTGGGAAAATTTGATTTCCAAATGCATAATTATGCATCAGGATGCATACCTCAGATCATACACAAAAACCAATTTAAAACGGACCCAGTACTTAAATGTGAAAACTAAAACTAGAAAACTCTCAGGAGAAAATAAAGAGTAGCTGTTTGGCCTAGTTTTTAGTTGTGGATTACCTGATATGATAATAAAAGCACAAACGGCAAAAGACAGAATAGGTTAATGAAACTTCACACAAATAAAACACTTGTGTTCATCAAAGGACTTTATCAAAAATAAGTGAAATGATAATCTATAACCAAAGCCCATTGCCATTGAGTCAATTCTGACTCGTAGCAACCCTACAGATTGGGAAAAAGTTTTCAGGAATGATAAGTCCTATCTTATTGCATGCTGTCAGGTCAAATCTGACTCACAGGAACCCCATGTGACACAGTAAAATTGCCTCACAGGGTTTCATAGCAGCAGACTGGCAGGTCTTTCCTGTCATGAAGCTGCTAGATGCATTTTAATGGCTGACCTTTCGGTTAGCCAAGAGTATTTAACCATTTTACCACCAAAACTCCTTATATGCCCTATACAGGTCTAATATCCAAAATGTTTATAAAACTTCTACAACTTTAGAACACAAAGACAAATACCCAAATTTTAAAACAAAGGGCAAATGACTAGAATAGACATTTGACCAAAGAGAATATTCAAATGGCTAACAAACACATGAAAAGATGCTGAAGATCATTAGCCATCAGAGATATGCAATCACAACCACAATGACAGCACTTTATTCCCACTTGGATGGCTCAGATTTAAAAATAAACAAATAAAGGGGAAATAATAAATGTTGGCAAGAATGTAGGGAAATTAAAACCCTCATCTATTGCTGGTAAAATAATAAATGGTTCAGCCATCGTGGAAAGCATTGTGGTAGCTTCTCAAAACATTAAACATAGAACAACCATATGACCCACCAATTCCACTCCTAAGTGTATAACAAAGGGCCTTGAAGACAGTGACGTAAACAGACACGTGTACAACAATGTTCACGCAGCACTGCTCACAACAGACAAAAGATGGAAACAACCTAAATGTCCACTAACAGGTGAATGAATAAACAAAATGTGGAACACATACAACGTACTACTACTCTGCAAGAAAAAGAAATGAAGTCCTGATACATGCTATAACAATGTGAATCCTGAAGACATTATGCTCACTGAAATAAGTCAATCACAAATGGACAAATAGGTATGATTTCACTTATATGTAATAAGTGTACAGCAACCAAAGTTTATTAGTGGTTGCCAGGGATGGGGGAGCGGGGGGCAAGATGGGAGACCAATGTGAGCAGTGTGTTTCTGTTCATGGCAATGAGGGATTTCATATCAACCAAGGGTGACGGTTGGAAACCCTGGTGGCATAGTGGTTAAATACTACAGCTAATAACCAAAGGGTTGGCAGTTCAAATCCTCCAGGCACTCCTTGGAAACTCTATGGGGCAGTTCTACTCTGTCCTATAGGGTCGCTGTGAGTCGGAATCGACTCGGCGGCACTGGGTTTGGTTTTTTTGTTTTAAGCGTGATGGTTGCATAACGTGATTAATGTAATTAATATCACTAAGCTGTACACCCGAAAAATGCTTAATTAGCAAATGCTATATACATTTTTACAAAAAAAACTATATTCATATTTCTATACTTCTCATAAATGGAAAAGTTTACCAGTTTGAAATAAGATCCAAGTAAGACTTAAGACACTGCAATTGGTTTGTACATTAATTTTCTTTTAAGGTAAGGGTCTCACGCATCTCTCAATTTTTTTTTTCTGCTCATTTAAGAAACCAGCTTATTTGTTTTAGTCTCTTATAGTCTAAATTGTTTCTTGCATCTAACCAGATAATGTTATTCGATGTTCCTCTATCTCCTGTATTACCTTGATATCAACAGTTAAATACACTGGTTTTCTTAAGATTCTGATCTACATTTTATCAAGAACCCCTCATAAGAAGTAGTTGTTCTTTAATTGGTATGAACATGCCTGATTGTTGCTCTTTTTGTGGGAGGCAAACTATTTCAACTACCACAGTTTTATAACCCCCTTTTTTCAGAATATTGCCTAAATTCTTCCTGGATGTTAATTCTAATTAAACTCTAAAAACGTGATACGTTATACACACGTACATACGCAAACACATACACACATACATATATAAGCATACAAGCGGTTTAGGTATGCTATTACTCTAAGTAGGTACGAACAGTTTACTTGGTGCAAAACATCCAAAGCAATACAATTCTTTTCAAAATATATGTTTGATGGTTATATCACTGTCTAAAGCAACAGAGATTATAAACTAATTTCAGCATCCTACCTAAAAAAAGGTAATTACGATTATTTTTTACAGCTCTGAACTATGTTCCAGGTATTGTACTTAGAGTGCCCCATGACATACTTACTTAATCTCAATATAATCCTACCTGCTAATCACAAACTCAAAAATCAAACCCATTGCCGTCAAGTTGATTTCAACTCATAGTGACCCTACAGGACAGAGCAGAACTGTCCCACAGAGTTTCCAAGGAGTGTCTGGTGGATTCAAAACACTGACGACCTTTTGGTTAGCACCCAAAACCAGTAGGGTTTCCTATTCCCTTTTTGCAGATAGGAAAATTTAAGAGATCAAATAGTTTACCCAGTTTGGAGTTTACAGTCTTCTTAGTCTGCCTGATTCTATGTTCTATTGCATTAATCACCACAATTCACTATAATGTCTTATAAGTATTAATGTTCTAGTCAACATGACTATATTTGCTTCCCTAAAAACCAACGTGAGTAATCTGGCATGAAAAATGCTCCATGATTCTGGTTCTTCTGTTACCTATCTTCAATTTCTAACCTCTCCTGTTTGGCCCTATTTCATCACATGGAAATTGAGGTTATTCCTCCAAATTATCTTTTACATGTTTGTGCACATTCTTCCCACACAACTACATTCTACTTTTCTGCATTCTCCCCAGCCAACTTTATTCACTATTTGTGCTTCTCCCTTCTGAAATTCATTTTTTTTTTTTTGGCAATACGAACAAACTTATTTTCTTATATTTCTCGTGGCCAGAAGTCTGAAACCAAGGCATTGGCAGGGTCATACTCCCTCCAGAGGCTCTAGAAAAGAATTTCCTACTTGCTTCTGTCATTTTCTGGTGACTCCGAGCATTCTCAGGTTTGTGACTGCATAAGTCAAATGAGATGTCTTTAGTAACTCTGTGTCTCTGCATGTATTATCTCTGCCTAATGTAAGTAATGCATACAATAAATTACAATCAATTTTTAAATATTGCTCAAGATAATTTCTCAATAAAATTTTTCCAGGTGTCTTTTTAAGAGTTCTCTTTACAATCAAATATCATGGTTTAAATCCCAGTTTCTCTATGAACAGATTCCTTAAACCACAGCAAGTTTTAAAGGGCTTTACATCACTTTCTCTTTTGTAAAATGGGAATTAAAATAATACTGTAATAGAAATCTAAAAAATAACTAGGTAATAATACACATAGATCTTTTATCTAACAAGCTGATTCTTTTTATTAAAAATGATAATCACTATTATTGTCTCAGGGGAAACCCAGATGGCATAGTGGTTAAGAGCTATGGCTACTAACCAGAAGGCCAGCAGTTCCAAACCACCAGGCACTCCTTAGAAACCCTGTGAGGCAGTTCTAGTCTGTCCTATAGGGTCTCTATGAGTCACAGTTGGCTCAACACTAACAGGTTTAGTTTTCTCTTTTTTTTTGGATTATCATATTACTTTTTTTAACCAATGAAGAATCTTCTCATAAATCTCATAACATCTACCTAATATGTTATTTTCATGTCTGTTTTTCCAATGGTGTCCTCTTACTGGCTACTGCTTTCTTTAGTCTTATTAGTTGTTAATTAACTATAAAGTATTACTCAATTATTTATGTTTGTCGTATCATTAAGATAGTAACATTCATGTCTGCGAAGAAATATCATTTTAAATGGGCACAAATTACAAAGAAAGTACTACATTTAACAGTGACAGAAGCATTAATGACTTCCTCTTAAGAATCTGTAAATATGGGGATATAATGATCACCAAAATGAGCATGAATTATAAATATTATTGCTAGTACGTTGTATCAACCATTTTGAAAACAATTTTTGACGTACGTCTATATGACTAAAAGTATCTTTTACCTTTGACGCATAGGTTTACTGCTGGGTTATTTACCTAAAAGAAAAACAAGGAAAAGAAAAAGTGTTTAACAGGCACGATCAGAATTATATATTTGATAATAGTAAATATGGATTCTAAGCATTTCATGACGGGAAAGCAATTACAAAAATTAATGGACATTAATTTGTTAAAATAAGACATAAAATACTGAAAATGGTGACGGAGTATGTTTAAGGGTTCTAAACTTTAGTTACAAAATACAAATTATTTCTACATAAATATACACGTGCACAAAATTTAAGTTTTTTGTTTTTTCGTGTATGTTAAATGTATTTTCTAATACTGGATGTGCTTTTGTGGAAAAACTTATCAAAACCAATAGTTTTATATTGGAAAACAAGAATCTGTTGGCTAATTTTTTTTTTTTTTAAGGAAAAAAAGGTATTTCATCAGAAAACACTCTGCTTAAAAATCGTGCTTATCATAGAGATTGAGGTCAGAGAATTGCGGATTTAGCTTTTGTAGTTACTGTTAATTGTCGGAGTTTTGGTCCAATCACTGTATTTATCCACTAAACATTAAGAACCAACGATTACGTTTTTCAAATATATATTTAAAAATAGAAGCTTTGATTCCGAATCTTTTCCTTTTCATTTTTTCCCCGTTTTCTTCCTTATTCTTTTATCATTACTTATTTTATCCTCCCTTATAAAAAAAAAAAAATTGATAGTCTTAGATTATTTTCAACCTCTCCGAAGCAGTCGGGGCACAGTTTTTAATATTGTCATTCCCCAGCATTGAAATAAAACATATTGCCAAAATTCACAAAAGAGATAAAATATGCATAACTATTTAATAATAGTTTCTTTTTACGTCTGATCACTTTAAAATGTAGACAAGCATACAACTGGAAAAAAGTAAATAATGAAAGCCGGAAAAACACACTCAGCCCGTCCACCATCTTTTAACTCCTCCGAAACAGCCACTGCGCTTTCTCCCTCCTCCGTGCTCTAGTCGTCCTCATTCCCTACTTCCTCTGCGGCTCATAACTGCGTCACATCCGGGCCCTGCAGCCTCCTTATATTGGTTGCGCAATCACTCTTTACTGTTAGTTTAGCTAGCGGTCGCTTGGAGAGTGGAGCGGAGGTATCGGGAAAGCGGAGAAATGAGGTAAGAAATTCAGGCTTTTAACTATGAAAGATAAGCTGATTTCTCAGGAGTAGTCTATAAGTAAGTCATTTCCGGTGAATAGGGGAACTGTAAATGTGACTTTAATATTACTCTCAGGCTTTTTTGGGAGGTTTTTTTAAGAAATGCCATACGAGTAAATTGTATGTTGACGCATATGTATGACTTATATTCCAGATATATGTGTGTATATGTATGAACTGGGTATTAGTTTCTTGAAAGTACTTGAATTTCTGTTCCACTCAGAGTGTGTTGTCGAGGCAGCTGGATTTTGTACATGGTGGGGGAGGGGGGAAATCGGCTTGAAATATGCAGATGTTCAATTGTAGGGGGTACCACGGGGTGCGGAACACGAAAGGTGGCTAAGAAATTAGCTTTTGCTGAACTCGTTTACCCTTTTATGGTTTTACTTTCGAGTTTTGTCTCTGTCACACTGTGGCGAGTTAAGCGCGAAAGCTTTGTCCGCCCATTATGGCGGTTAGGCGCGGAAGGTTTGTCGGCGGTAATTTGAAGGCGCCATTTTGTTTTTTGTGCGCGTTTTTTTTTAACGGTTTCTCTGTGTGATAAGAGAATACTTGAAAAGTTACAGGGAAGATATTTAAGTACCGCAATTAAAAACTTGTATATTTAGTCACCAGGTGACGAAATGTTTGTTTGGCAGGAATCATTTTAATTTGATGTAAATGATTTGTCCCTTTAATGTATTTTACGTAGATTTCTTAAAGCAATTATTGGTAGATTTCTAAAATCTAAATGCTCATATATTTTTCTTTAATTTATATTCAGATTTAAGAAATAAGGCACGTTATTAAAAAGTGATGCTTTATAATCTGCAGTTTACGGGAATGACCAATTTTTTCTATAAAGAAAAAAAGACAAAATACTAGTGTGTTCAGGGTGCTTCATTTGAATTTTAAATAATTTAAAAATTACTGTTTTGGCTTATTTAGTTTCTGGTATTTATGTACTTATTTTTATTTTTTAATTGTTCTCAGCAAAATGGTGGAAGCAGATAGGCCTGGGAAGCTGTTTATAGGCGGGCTCAATGCAGAGACCGACGAAAAGACTCTTGAAGCTGTATTTGAGAAATATGGCCCCATAGTAGAAGGTAATTTATGCACATGTATGTATTCAAAGCAGATAGGTATGGAATGTGTTTGTCAGATAGCTAAATGAAAGTACATATTCTGTTCTTCAAACTTGAGTGACTGCTACTTCAGGTTTTGTTTTATAGGGGAAGCACTGGTTGCTATGTGTAAAGAGGTCTGCCCTAGGGTCTGTTACTACTGAGAAGGAAAACCATGCAGTAATAAATGTCTAATGAGATAGCTCATGAAATAGGAGATGTGATAGACTTTGAAGTTACTCACTACTTGTGTTTAATACCAGTAATGACGTAAAGTGTGACGTGAGGGGGTTATGTAATTTTCAGGTGGTTGGTACTATACTACGTGAATGAGGTCAAATTAACGAAGCCATGTGATAGTTAAGAAAAATTCGATTTTATGTAATTACATTAAATTAAAAGATTTACATGTATTGCAGTTCTTCTAATGAAAGATCGGGACACAAACAAGTCCAGAGGCTTTGCCTTTATTACTTTTGAGAACCCTGCAGATGCAAAGGTTGCTACCAAAGACATGAATGGGAAGGTAAGAGTGTTTTAATACGTTGTTTTAGGTCTCTTATTTATTAGTATTTTTAAATCTTTTTCTTTCTTAAAATTTTTTAAAGTCCCATCATGCCATCAAATCTAAAATTATTTGTTTTTCACTCTTCTAATAAACTTTTATTACCTAAAGCCTTGACGGCTTGATTAGAAGGGGGTTAAGATATATATATCAGGCAAAAACAATCTTGTTTTTCTGTATTAAACATTCTGATGTAAATGTAAGTAGGCTTTAAGCTTTTGAAGAATTTTTAAATTTGAAAGAAATAGCTCCTTCAAAAAATAATTATATGAGGGATGAGATTAGTGCTTATAAGATGCCTGTGCAATTCACGGAAGTATTTTCGTAGCATAAAAGCCTAGAAAAACAAGGAAGATTTCCTCCCACTATTTGGGAAAAAATTATCTTGGAATAAGTTACATTTGAGCAGTAGTTAACATTGAAATAGATAAAACTTATTATCTAACTGATTTTAAAGTAGGTATTGGAGACAAAACGATATGAACAAATTGATGAAGATGGGTATTAGATAGTAACGGGTTTCTGTAATCTTGCTTTTTTGTCAAGGTATTTGCATTGTGTAATTGAAGTGATTTTTAAAAATATTTGGTGATTCATTTTGTAATATCGAGGGCATGCTTCATTAATGTGTTAATGAGTAAAACACATGGTGTCAGCCCTGAATTTTAAAATCTAGTGACTGTGTCTCAAACTTCCCAGTGATTCGTTATCAAATACTTAAATGTCTTTATATTGCAGTCAAGCTCTCACTCCATTCAGGACTGTCTTTCACTTCATTTGTACCTGTGTTACCCAGTCTGTTGAATGGTTCTATGATACTAAAAGCTTTCTGTAATAAACCTTACTGTTGTTTTTTGGTCTTGATTTTCTGGACTTCTCTAGAGTCACTCTTCGTCTGTTTGCCCCACAGATAATTTCCCTTTTAGAGTTGAATTTAGGTTATGTATATTTTTTCTAAACTCTTTTCTGTTTCATATTGTAGGTGTATCATTTAATTCTCACTATATGTTGTATTTTTTTGATTGTTTAGTTTTTTCCAGGATTTGTTTTAGTGTGGGAATTACACAGTAACTCCCTTTATTTCTGTAGTAGATAGCTCAGCAGCACTCAGTGCCTTTTTATTGGCTTGTCTCCAGTTTTCACATTTTAAGATTTGTTAGTAACTAAAAATGGGATTTGGCTAGTGGTTATGTGTTGAGTATAGAGAAAAGTTTGACTTATAATTTTTATAATAATTGACTTTTTGAAGTTTCAGTCACTGCAATGTAGTTTTTTTGTGTAGATACTACTATTAAATTCCTTTTTTGAACAGATAGTTTATGGAGTGTTCACTAAGTGTTCGACTCTGATGAATCAACTGGAGAAATTGTTCTGAACATGGCAGTCTTGGACAGTTTTAATCTAGGGTGAAAGAGAAGACAACTACAAGTTAAAAATATATATATATAAATTTTATATGCATGTGAACGTGAAGGAGGTAGATAATTGGCTGTTGTGGCTATTAAATTGGCGAAAGATTCAAGTTTGTATCAGTGCTCTTGGTAGGTGTTTATCATCTTACTACAAAAATAACAGGAAGCAACTTGAGCATGTTCTCATCTGAATTACATTTTTTACAAAATCACTTTGGTCTATTTAAAAGCCAAGCCATTAGGAAGTACTGAGATTACTTAGACCACACACTCTACTAGAAAACTATTTTTTAGGGACACAGCTAAGGCAAAACAAAATCCTAAACCAATCAGTGGTCCCATTTAAAGAGAGAAAAATTAAGAAAAGTATTAAAATGAGACTGAAAACAGAACTTGAATCATACTGGGAAATTTTCTTTCTCAATTTTTGACATAATAGTTAAAAGTAATTAAGAATACAAAAATAAAATTAACGTTAAATTGCTTTGAAGAGTTTATTTTCTAAATTACATATTCTTCAGATAACCTTGCCAAAAAAAAAAAAAAACTTGTTGCTGTCAGTCAACTCTGACTCATAGCAACCGTGCAGGACAGAGTAGAACTGCTGTATATGATTTTTAAGGAGCAGCTGGTGGATTCGAACTGCCAACTTTTTGGTTAGCAGCTAAGGTCTTAACCACTGCACCTCCAGGGCTTCTCGGATACCGTTGGGACACTGAAAATTTTAAATGGGAATACAAAAGGGAAATGAATTGTATATTGTAGAAATGGAGGTGCCAGCTTTCCCATTGTATATACGAAGTGTTAGTAGTATTTTTTTTTTGTTCTAAATACTGGAGAACCTTTAAGGAATTTCAGTAGTTGTGTGTATTTTTGTATTGGATGACTTAGTGGAAGGCAGATACTAAATGCCTCACATTTGGTACTGTGGCAAGCACAGTGCTTTGCTTTGGGGAAAAAAACAATCTTGAACTTGTTTACAATTATGATAAGCGATTATAACATTTGTTTGCTTGTTTAAATTAAATTTGACTTAACGTTATTCATAATATACTTAATCACTTTAGTCTTTGGATGGAAAAACAATCAAAGTAGAGCAAGCCAACAAACCATCTTTTGAAAGTGGTGGTAGGCGTAGGCCACCACTTCCAAGGAGCAGGGGCCCGCCGAGAAGTCTGAGATGTGGAAGAGGAGGAAGTGGAGGAGCAAGAGGGTATCCTTCACGTGGAGGACGCTTGGGTAATGTTTTAAAATATAAGAATGGAGGCATAGTACTGAAAAACAGTAAGTTTGAATGTATAGAAATTTGTTCTTTAAATCTTTTAAGTGCAGAGTACACTGCTGTGATACTTGCTGGATGAGTAATTAACGTTGTTGAAAATAAATGAAGTTATTTCTAAGTGCTAAGAATTATGAGAATGATAGATAATGTGCAGAAGAATTGTCACTTTTTAATGAAATAGCATGTATTTAAAAATTCAGTTTCTTATATATCATTGCTTATTGACTACTCAGTCTTCACTCATTGCAGCATTTTTTTCTTACCTTAACTCAGTTCTGTTGATCTGACATTAGAGTTTTTCTTTTTTGATGCTAAGAACGTCAGTTTTCTGAGAATAAGCCTTAAAAATTATAAGGAATGTTGAAAAAAATCACACAATAAGAAATAAAAATTGCTCAAAATAGTAATAGAATTTGGAGATAGTGTTCATGTGTTAGGACTGACCTTGCAGTGTTTGTTTTCTGTGTGTACACATCCTAAAATCTGCAAATTTACTTTAATTGTTTTGGTATAGGGAATTTTTCTAGATGTGAATTTTTCTTTAAGGAAATTTCTATAAAGAATTTAGAGCTTTCTTTTGATTATCAAAGTTGTTTCTGACTGCGGGGGAGGCTAAAAACTATTTTAGGAGGAGAGGGATGGGATATTGAAAATGAGTTACTATGTTGACTATTTTTAGAAGCCTTTTTTTCAATGCAATAGGCAGGGTTGTTGTTTTTTTTTTTAATTTTGAAACATAGCCATGTAACAAACATTATTTGGTCTATTAAGCAGACTTCAAAAATAAAGCATTTAGCTTCCAAATTTCATAATCAGATGTGTGATTTCATTAAGGAAGTGTTTCAGAGTCTACTCTAAGCTGTATACGTAAATTCTTTTCTTTGGCACTAAGTTGGCATTGGGGAATTTATCTTATACTCTGAGGTATATGAGAGTGTGCACCTTTTCTTTATTTCTACAATACTGGAGAGTTGGGATAAACTAAAAATTCTTAGATTTGGGAATGTGGAAAGTAATTTTTAGTGCTTAATATTTAGGTTAGAATTGGGCATAACCTAAATTTATTGATTTAATATTATAAAAGAACGTGAACCATCTCTTAATTTATAAATAATACCTTTTTTTTAAGAATTTAATATTTTGGTTTTATGGGTGCGATATTCTAAAAAGTTTCCTTAACACATATAAAACATTGTAGTTTTCCTTCTAGAGTGTTTAAAAATTATTTTTATGTTTAACGTATTTACATTTTAGAGTTAAGTGATAGCATTCTGCTTCTCCACTTAACCCTAATTCCTCTCCAGTCTGCCTTTTTCGTACTGATACAAGATGTCACTTAAATTACTGAGTTTTTATAGATTTTTCCACACTGATTTTAACATGTTGAAGTGTACTTAAGTCATATATGGAAATACTAAATCGTATTAGTTTAGGCTCTTATAAAGTCTTAAGATCACGATATTGTTGAGTAAGGGTTTATAAACAGTAGCCAGAAATTGAACATCTAAAAATATCAAGGGTCCTTAAAACAGGTTTTGTTTTAAATACAGATGATGGTGGATATTCTGTTAACATGAGCTCTTCTAGGGGACCATTTCCAATTAAAAGAGGTCCGTCTTCAAGAAGTGGAGGTCCTCCTCCTAAAAGATCTACTCCTTCTGGCCCAGTGCGAAGCAGTAGTGGGATGGGAGGACGAGGTAAATGCTACTGAATAGAGAACAAAAATAATCAAAATTTCTTGTTAATAGAAATGAGTTATTTTAAATAGATGCTTAATTTTAAATTCAACTTGTAAGTGAGAGGCATATGAGTACTGGTTGACTACTGTCTTAGTTACTTTATGTTCTACTGGATAAATTCTCAGATTCACCATTAGGAAATAATCCTTCAGTCTCTAATCTTAGCTGCAGTAGGTGATTAACACACTCTTTGGAATCAGACATTTTGTTAGGCCCATGTTTGTGTGTAATTCCTTTTAAAAAGTTTCTAACATTCTTTGACTCTTAGCCTTCTTTTTCATGTGGTTTCAGAGAAATGATGTTGGATACTTAAGAAAATTTCAGTGTGCTCTGAGAATATTCTGGCCTGGCAGGTTGTTGGGCTATGTATTTTGACGACCTGGTTTAAGTTCTTTAAATTCAAAATTTTTTCATTTATTTGATATTGTCTTGATAGGGCTTTACTAAAAAAAAAATCATGTTTTAAATACAGAAGATAGTGGATACACTCTTAATCTCCGATAAGTTTTTCCAGAGGAAGAACTTACAGAATCATAACCTAAAGGTTGTTAGAAATTGCAGTAGCTAAGATCATGATAATACTGATGAGCCAAGGTATTGTTTTGGGTTAAGAATATTGCGAATATATCAAGACATTCAAGGTAATACTTCGTTCTTCCAGGAGCCATTGGAAGAGAAATGCCTGGAATAGTCAAAATCTAAATATAAAAAAAAGGAAATATTTTGTCTTAGCAGAAAAGGGAGGTTTCTGTGGGTATAGATGCCATTTAATAATAGAAATTAAGGCTTGAGATACAGACTTTTAATTTGGGAGAAAATCATAGAAGGGCACTTAAAAACAAACCCATTGCCATCCAGTTGATTCTGACTGATTGTGACCGTATAGGACAGAATAGAACTGCCCCAACAGGATTTCCAAGAAGTGGTTCTTGAATTTAAACTTCCAACTTTTTCGGTTAGCACCGGTAAGCTGGCATAGCATGCTGTAGCTCTTAACCACTGTGCCACTTAAGTGAAATTTATGGAACACATAAATTACTAAGATGGATGTGGAAACTTTTATACCCTAACATAATGGTCCCTGTATAGTGCAGAGTCACTGTTTGAGGAGAGAACTTAATAAGCATGAAGTGAGTAGTATAGAATCAAATATGACAATAATTTTAAGGAATTAAGAGCTCAGTTTGAAGAGAAGGCAGCAAGTAAATGTAGAAGCAAAGTTTTAGAAAAGTTTAACAGTGTAATTTACGGGTATGAGAGAATTTTATTTTGATTTCTGATTTTATCAGCACTGCTGTTTATATTTAATCTTTGAGATGGTATAATCAATCTTAAACTTATTACCAGTTTTGCTCTTCATAAAATGTATCTGAGTGTTTGGTTATTGACATACAAGAAGACCACACATTACCAGCAGATTAATCAGCATGCAAATAAAAATAAGCAAATACTGGGACTGTAGAAATGAATTAGTATGTAATGAATGTGATTTATGGGAGAAAATTTCATATCTTGAAAGAGATGCAGTGGTTTTCAAAAGAACCCTTAAGTAGTATTGGTAACATGCAGTGGAAGCAAAGATTTCCAGCATTACAGAGATGTAAGTTTGAACATTCCACTTTGTGCATAAATGAAAGAATGTATGTGATTTAGTATTTAGTAGTCCAGCAGTATTAATCTGTTTGTGTGGTAAGACGAGATCAGTAAATTATCTTAGCTGAGAGAAGATAGGTATTTCTTTCTTTTCGTGAACTTTAGTAAAAAGTTTGAAGTGTTGACATGTTTTATGTCATTACTTTTACATGCAATTTGTAAAGTATAAACAGGAAAGTATTTTTCATTGGAGCAGTTCTTAACCGGTACGAAAGACTTTTCACTACAGATGAATGTTTGGTTTATATATTGTGAGAAATACTGGGATTGAAGGAACCATGAAGTATGTAATGTGCTGAAAAATATTCAAACTGAGTCTTGAGCTTTGAGAAATTAAGAGGACGAACAAATACGTTATAAGTGAGCAAAGGCACAGTACATTTACATGTATTTGATATATCTAGAAGTCTTTGGCAATAGATGGAAAATGAGACCAACTGATCAGTGCAGGAAGAAACATGATTTCTTTCATGGAAGTATAAGAAGCCCTGGTGGTGTGGTGGTTAAAGTGCTCAACTGCTAACTGAAAGGTTGGCAGTTCAAAGCTACCAGTGGTTCAGCAGAAAGATGTGAGAGTCTGCTTTATTAGATTTTCAGCCTTGAAAACCCTGTGGGGTCTCTGAGTCAGAATCAACTTGAGAACAGTGGGCTTTGATGTAAGTGGAGAGGTAGTTTTAAAGGAAGAATAGGTAAGGAATGAAATGATTCGTATAGGAACATACAGATTTTTAAACTTAATGTTAGAGGGGAGGTAATGTAGCAAAGGCAGTATCAGAATTGATAAATGACAGGATAATTATTTAAGACATTGGATTAGTTACACTTTGCTGTGTTATTTATCACCAATCAGGTATTCTGGACGGTGTTATGATACATAAGTGAACAATCAAAACAGCATCCTGAGACTTAAAAATACTTAGTTGAAAAACAGGGTCGAAAACAAATGGGCACTAGATTGTGAAAATAAATTGTGATAACTTGGTTTTATTTTGTATTTGATGAGCTGTGGAAATAGTTGTCAGACATTAAGGATAACAGATTTCTAGTTGAGTGGTGTTATCTACTGATGATTGTGCCTAAGTGTTTATGTAGAGAGAACATTGAAGTATAACATTTAAAGATTAGGGTAACAATATGCATGGAGTCGTAGAAGGAATAATTTTTAAAAATTGTTCTGCAGAGGAAAAAAAATTAGTGTTCTGAATTTTTCATTTGAAACATTTCTTTCAATTTCAAGTACTTATGAAAGTATTTTTAAATTAAAGGTCCAATATCACGTGGGAGAGAGAATTATGGAGGTCCTCTGCGCAGAGAGCCAGTGTCATACCGGAGAGATGACTATATGTTACCAAGAGGTGATAGGTACAGTACCAGAGATAGGTAAAGGAAAATTACAAAATATGTGGACTGTTAAGTCACAGTTGGTACTTGTTTTATGAAGTTTACAGTATAAAATTAACCATCTTAAGGTGAATAGTTCAGGCACATTAATTTTTTTTATTCACAGTGTTGGGCAGCCACCACTTCTGTGTAGTTTCAGAACGTTTCCATCACCCCAAAAGAAAATCCTGTGCTGGTTAAACATTTACTCACCATTCCACTTTTCCTCCATTTTCTGGAAACCACCAGTCTGTATTCTATCTTTATAAACATACCTATTCCAGGTATTTTATACAAATGGAATCATACAATGTGTGACCTTTGTGTCTGGCTGCTTTCACTTAGTGTAATGCCTTCATTATGGCATATATCCATACTTCTCTTTTTTATGGCTGAATTACGTACATTGTATGTACGTATCACGTTTTTGTTCATCTGTTGATGGACCTTTGTGCTGCTTACCTTTGGCTATTGTGAATAGTGCCCCTGTGAATATTTGTATAAAAGTTTTTGTTTTATTTTCATTTATTTTGGGTACATACTCAGTAGTAGAATTACTGGGCTATTTAGTACTCCAAACTAGGGAAGAGTGGATTGAGTTAGAACAATGGAAATTTAAGACACTAAAAAAAAAAGAAAAACTGATACATTGATCTTTTTGAGGAGTGGACCCACAGTTTGCCACAGTTGACTACACCGTTTTACATTTGCACAACGTATGGGAGTTCTCATTTCTCCACGTGTGCACCAGCACTTGGTTTCCCAACTTCTGCTTTGTTTGGTTTTTGTTTTTATTTTTGCCAAACTGTTGCATGTAAAGTGGAATTCATGGTGATTTTTACTTGCATTTCCTTAACATTTTTTCATGTGTTTGCTGCCCCAAGTCCTTTGCCTGTTTTTGCACTGAGTTTTTTTGTATCTTGTTGATTTGTATGAGTTCTTCGTAAATTCTGGGTGTAGAAGTTAATGGTTTTTCTTTGTTTATATAATTTCCTGCTTTATTAAAGTTATTCAGGCAGAGATTATCCAAGTTCCCGAGACAGCAAGGTTTATGCTCCACTAGTTAGAGACTACACCTACCGTGATTATGGCCGTTCTGGTTCTCGGGGTGAACATTACTCTACTGGATACAGGTATTCTAAAATTTTCTATTTTTATCAAATAGACCTTTGTAATTGTTAATTCTAACACTGATAATATTATTTTAAAAAACCAGTGTTCGTGATGCCTATGGTGGGGGCCGTGATAGAGACTATCCTGGACATCTGAGTGGAGGCTCTTACAGAGATTTGTATGAAAGTTATGGTAAGAGTTCAGTTATACTTAATAGGCCAGATGTTGTTTTTATTGAAATTTTACTTACTAAAGGAACACTGTCTGCTATGGCCTTTTGGCTATAGTTAGAAGATCTTTGCATTGTTTCTCAACAGCTCTTATTTAAATTGTTAAATTTCTATTAAGGATAAATTGATAGTCTTAATGTTTTACCTCATTAAGGAAAAATTATTTTATCATTTTTAAATAACAAGGAGAGGGTTAATTTTAACAGGATTAATGATGAATAGTGTAAAGTCTGAATTTCAGCCCATTCTTTAGAAAAATGGCTGAATATTTAAAATAAACTTAATCGAACTACAAAATAACACTCTTGATATTTCTCTTAAATCTAAAACCTTTCTGCTACCATAGTATACTTGATGAAGCAGATAAAAGCATTTTATTTCAGATATTTAAACTAGAATTATTTGGTGTACTAAAATTTCTTTTATGTAGGTTTAAGTTTTGATATTTGACTGTTAACCCTGCAGGTAGCTCACGTGGTGCACCACCTGCAAGAGGACCCCCTCTGACTTATGGGGGAAGCAGTCGCTATGATGATTATAGCAGTACTCGGGATGTATATGGTGAAAGCCGAGAAAGTTATTCAAGCATCCGAAGTGATATCTACTCAAGTGGTCGTGAGCGTAGCGGTAGACATGAACGAGGGCTTCCATCTACTGTGGATAGGGTATATCCTGCTTCTCGTGAATCATATAGTAGCTCAAGTTGTGGGGCTTCAAGAGAGGGTCATGGGGGAAGCCGATCGGAGAGAGGAGACCGAAGCAGATATTAAAAGTATCACTGTTTTTGTACCAATCTTTGTTTGCAAAGGCAAAGTTAAAATGCCACTTTTTTCTGTTACCTGAGTATTATTAAAAGAAAAACACTGGTTTTGCAGGGAAGGGTATTAACTTTCTCTCCATGAATTTTTGACTCTGAAGGGAAAGCAATTAGTAAAAGTAATTTCATACTTGTTAATTGAAAGATAGCAGTTGCCTGCTTAAACTTGATGTTAAAATTTTCACAGTAAAAATTTGCATGAAATAGTGTTTTTCCGTATGATAGTAGTGCTAAGTTACATATATTGTTCACTGAAATTATTAATCAAACTTGTCTGGAGGTGAATTTCGTACTCTAAAATTTCCTTTGGGTCTTTGAATATAATGTATAAGAATTAAACATGTTACTTGAAACTAGTGCAAGCTGTGTCTGTTACACTAAATAATAAATTTAATCCCTCTTTGAAAATCTAAGTTAATAAAATGAGATGCCTGCAAAACAATGTTTGCCTTGTTACTGCAAAATTTTACATTTCTCTGTCTTTTTAAATTAACAGTATAAATCATAGTAAGGGGAAAATTAGGTGTTGGATAATGGAAAATTTAGGAAATCCAAAATGAAGCATGCATTTTTAATGCAAATATTAAGTTTCAAATGACAGAAAACAGTAAATTTTTCATCGAAAAATAAAAACCAGTACTTTAAGTAAGTGCTCCTAGGTTAAAAAAAAAAATGGGAAAACATGTTTTGTTTGAAGAGTTACACTTAGTAACTGCTTGGTGAAATAGTTGAAAACCATAACTAAAGGGTTTAACAGTACTCTTTAAAAATGGGGTAATCTGGAAGGGTTGGGGTCTTAATAAACCTAGAGGAAAAAATGCAGATTTATATAAAAATTGCTTTGGAAAGTGTTTTAGAAGACTTGGCAAGTGCAAAATAGTGTATAAAACTGAATTTTGCAGAATCTAAAACTGCTTATAAAGAATATCGTAATGAAAAGCCAAAGGAAATGTTACTGGAATGCTCAAGGGTTTTAAGAAATTTAAAATCTAGCATACATTTGTTTAAAGCATCAAATGACTGAAAAGGAAAGGTGAAAACAGTTTTCCATCTGACTAAAAACTGAGTGCCTGAGTGTACATCCTGATAAAATGGAAATGAACAAAGCTCCAAAAGTTTAACAATACTGTCTTTACAAAGTTAATTGTGGGAGGAATGCCTTACTAAGTTTTGATAAAGATGAAGAGCAGACACACTTTAAGAGGTACAGTGAATTGAGAAACTAGAGCCACAGAGGTGGTGTTTCAAGTGTTTTCAAGGGAGTCATTGCCAACCTTGGTATTTAGATGAATTTTTGGCTAATGTTACGATTCTGAGTTCTTAAGTTTTTCTTGGTAGGATTGTGAGGAATAAATTGAGACAAGGATTATAAATGTAAGTTTTGTGGGTAGGACACAAAAATGGTGACTAGTATGACCTTCACTCTGGGAACATTTTAATTCATGATAAAAATATTCTTGCTAAATAATCTGTCATAAAAGATAGAAGAGAGGCAGAGTAGTAACCTAAAGAAGAAAAATTTTCATTGTAACAGGGGCCCTGAGTTTAAGCAGTTGAAGTGTTGAAAACCATAATCAGAAATTTAAAGCCTTAGTAAAAGTTTTATAGTAAAACTTTGGGAACAGTATAGCTGATAAGGGCAAATAGCTGAAATATATAAAAGGGCAACCCAATCAAAAACTGGACCAAGGACATGAATAGACACTGGACCAAAGAGGATGTTAGGCAAATTGCCACTGAAAACATGAAAAGATGCTTAGGCACGCTTAGCCATCAGAGAATGCAAGTCAACAATGAGATACCAACCAATTCACTCCCACTAGTATTGCTGAGGTAAAAAGGGAGAGTAAGTGTGGGGGGGGGAGTGCAGAAATGAGAATCCTTATCCATTGCTGGTGGAAATGTAAAATAGTACCCGTTGAGGAAAACAGTCTTGTTCCCTCAAACTAAAAGAGCTCCCATATGACCCAGCAATTCTACCACCGCGTATATGAAGAGATTTAATACATGTGATGCAAGAAGACAAATGCAGCATTATTCACAAGAGGTAAAAAGAATCTAAATGCCCGCTGATGGCTCAGTAAGATGTGATATATACAAATAATTGAGTATCCAATAAAAAGTTTCCAAAACATCTGGAAACATGGATAAACTTGGAGGTTCATAACGTTGAGCAAAATAATCACATACTGTATGCTTTCATTTCTATGAAATGACATGAACAGGTAAAAAGTAACTAACATTTGTGGTTACCAGGGGTTGGGGGGAGGAGGGAGAAGCAGGGAATGCAGTCTAGATTCTTTTGTTATGAGAAAGGAAACCGAATGAGGGTGAAGACTGCATAGCTTGAAGAAGGTAAACGATGTCACTAAAAAGCACACAAGAAAAAGGACATATTTTAAAAAGTATAACACAAAAATGCAGCTTTATAATGGGTAGCTTGTAACCCAGAGAACAAAAAATGAACAACCAGAAATTTCTTCAAATTTGAATTCCACTAAAGTAAAAATATTTTCCTCTGTACATTGGCATAAAATAAGATACATTTTTAAATGAGGCTGATAAGTCATGAGCTGTACCTTATTTTATTTTGAAAAATGGCATTTTACTCGGACATAAAATTCTTACTGGAAAAATTTTGTTCAGGAAAAATGCTGGGTTGCAGTACTGATTCTAGTCGTTAGAATTGATTTGTAATCTTCAGGCAAACCAAGTTGTCTTTCTAAATCCTGTAGTGAAAATGCTGCGCTGGAAGGCTTATTGTACTTACTGATTGAACCAGTGCAATGTTTAAGGTTTTGTTGGGTGCTGAGAATAACAGCAGTGATTTAAAGCCTCTAACATCATTAGAAGGAGCCCTGGCTTAATGGTTAAGGGATCAGCTGGGAACTTAAAAACCTGGTGATCTGTAAATCAAAAAGTTACTGCAGTGGAGTTGATTCCTACTCAGAGACCACGTAGGACGGAACAGTAGAACTGCTTCATGAGGTTTCCAAGGCTGTAATACGTAGGGAAGCAGACTGTCACATTTTTCTCCTGTGATCTGGTGGGTCCAAACCTCCAACCTTTCAGTTAGCAACGAAGCACTTAGTAAGTACACCATAAGGGCTTTTTAAACAAATCTGTACTGAAGATCACCAGATCTTTCTCTAATGGAGCCACTGGGTGGGTTTGAACTCCAAATCTTGCAGTTAGTAGTTGAGTGCTTAACCATCGCAGCACCAGGGCTCCTCCTCCATTAAAGATTACAGTCTACAAGACCCTACAGGGCCATTCTACTCTGTCACATGTGGCAATATGAGTCAAATATTGACTTAATAGCACCTAACAAAAACAGTCCGTGGGTGCTGCAAACTGTTAACTTATTCTGCTAGTAATCGAAAGTGCTGTGAGCCCAGTGAGAGGCACCTAGGAAGAAAGACCTGGATATCTACTTATAAAAGTCTGACACATATGGGGTCTCCCTAGCAACTGCTTTAGTTTTTTGGTAAGCTCATATTTATCTTCTAATGAAGCTGGCAGATAACAGGTGTTGTTGTTAGGTGCCGTCAAGTCGGTTCCGACTCATAGTGACCCTAGGCACAACAGAACAAAACACTGCCCGGTCCTGCGCCATCCTTATAATCGTTGCTGTGCTTGAGCTCATTGTTGCAGCCACTGTGTCAATCCACCTTGCTGAGGGTCTTCCTCTTTTGTGCTGACCCTGTACTCTGCCAAGCATGATGATCTTCTCCAGGGACTCATCCCTCCTGACAACATGTCCAAAGTATGTAAGACGCAGTCTCGCCATCCTTGCGTCTAAGGAGCATTCTGGCTCTACTTCTTCCAAGACAGATTTGTTCATTCTTTTGCCAGTCCATGGTATATTTAATATTCTTCGCCAACACCACAATTCAAAGGCATCAACTCTTCTTCGGTCCTCCTCATTCATTGTCCAGCTTTCACATGCATATGATGCGATTGAAAATACCATGGCTTGGGTCAGGCACACCTTAGTCTTCAGGGTGACATCTTTGCTCTTCAACACTTTGAAGAAGTCATTTGCAGCAGATTTGCCCAAGGCAATGCGTCTTTTGATTTCTTGACTGCTGCTTCCATGGCTGCTGATTGTGGATCCAAGTAAAATGAAATCCTTGACAACTTCAACCTTTTCTCCATTTATCATGATGTTGCTCATTGGTCCAGTTGTGAGGATTTTTGTTTTGTTTATGTTGAGGTGCAATCCATACTGAAGGCTGTGGTCTTTGATCTTCATTAGTAAGTGCTTCAGGTCCTCTTCACTTTCAGCAAGCAGGTTGTGTCATCTGCATAACGCAGGTTCTTAATGAGTCTTCCTCCAATCTTGATGCCCCGTTCTTCTTCTTATAGTCCAGCTTCTCGACTTATTTGTTCAGCATACAGATTAAATAGGTATGGTGAAGGAATACAACCCTGATGCACACCTTTCCTGACTTTAAACCAAGCAGCATCCCCTTGTTCTGTCTGAACAACTGCCTCTTGATCCATGTAAAGGTTCCTCATGAGCACAATTAAGTGTTCTGGAATTCCCATTCTTCGCAGCATTATCCATAGTTTGTTATGATCCACACGGTCAAATGCCTTTGCATAGTCAATAAAACACAGGTGAACCTCCTTCTCTGCTTTCAGCCAGGATCCATCTGACATCAGCAATGATATCCCTGGTTCCACGTCCTCTTCTGAATCTGGCCTGAATTTCTGTCAGTTCCCTGTCGATATACTGCTGCAGCCGTTTTTGAATGATCTTCAGCAGAATTTTGCTTGCGTGCGATGTTAATGATATTGTTCTATAATTTCCACATTCAGTTGGATCACCTTTCTTGGGAATAGGCATAAATACGGATCTCTTCCAGTCAGTTGGCCAGGAAGCTGTCTTCCATGTTTCTTGGCATAGACGAGTGAGCACCTCCAGCGCTGCATCTGTTTGTTGAAACATCTCCATTGACATTCCCTCAATTCCTGGAGCCTTGTTTTTCACCAGTGCCTTCAGAGAAGCTTGGACTTCTTCCTTCAGTACCATCGGTTCCTGATCATATGCCACCTCTTGAAATGTTTGAATATTGACTAATTTTTTTGATATAATGACTCTGTGTATTCCTTCCATCTTCTTTTGATGCTTCCTGCGTTGTTTAATATTTTCTCCATGGAATCCTTCACTATTGCAACTTGATGCTTGAATTTTTTCTTCAGTTCTTTCAGCTTGAGAAACACCAAGCGTGTTCTTCCCTTTTGGTTTTCCATCTCCAGCTCTTTGCACATCATTATAATACTTTACTTTGTCTTCTTGAGAGGCTCTTTGAAATCTTCAGTTCTTTTACTTCATCAATTCTTCCTTTTGCTTTATCTGCTTGATGCTCAAGAGCAAGTTTCAGAGTCTCCCCTGACATCCATCTTGGTCTTTTCTTTCTTTCCTGTCTTTCAGTGACCTCTTGCTTTCTTCATGGATGATGTCCTTGATTTCATTCCACAACTCGTCTGGTCTGTGGTCACAGACCAGATGAGATAACAGATACATAAATAAAATCGTTTTAACTGCAGTATTAGTTCACATCTGATTCTCTTTGAAATTAACTAGATTATAGAACCAGAGATAAAAAAAGAATCATGTTCTTGAAAATCTTTTTGCTTAAAGGGATTATCTTCACATTAAGTCTTTCCTTACATTGCTTATTTCCTGCTTGTTGATTGGTCATTTTGTGTGTGTGTTGGTGAGAACATTTTCTCACTTGTGATAGAAATTTTTGTCACTTGTGACTTTACTTTTACCATTTTATAAGATGTCAAAATTTAGACAACTATCATGCTTTTCACAGATCTGTAATTATGATTTTTTTTTTAAGTGCTGGTGGCACAGCAGTTAAGAGCTCGGCTGCTAGCCAAAAATTGTCAGTTCAACAGTTCAAATCCACCAGCCACTCCTTGGAAACCCTATGGGACAGTTCTCCTACATCCTATGAGGCAGAATCAGCTCAATGGCAACAGTTTGTTTTTATTTTACGGGAGGGATACAACTATTTTCATTTTCTTGACATTTCTTGCTGAAAAGACCAATAATTCCCACTGACCTTGAGAACATAAAAGCTAATTTACCAAATTCAGAAAAATGCATGTGTACTTCTAGGCTCTCTAGTTATTGCCAATTGGTTATTAAAACTTCAATACAGTTTGAAGGTTTCGTATTAAACACTAATGATTGCTTTCTTATTCATTTTCATCTTAGCTGTACTTGGTATTTTGCTTTATATGTTGTAGTTTGTCAAGTTATATGAAACATCTCCTAGGAGTTTTGAGTAACATTGCTCAGAATTTATAGAAGAATTAAGGAAAAGTTGACTATAATGCATTGAATATTCCCATCCATCATCATGCTTTCCCTTCTGTTCAGCTCTTTGTTGTTAGGTGGTGTCAGGTTGGTTCAGACTTATAGCCATCCTATGTACAATAGAATGAAACATTAACCGGTCTTGTGCCATCTTTGTAATTGTTGTTATGCTTGAGCCCATTGTTGCAGCAACTGTATCGATCCATCTTGTTGAGGGTCTTACTCTTTCTCACTGACCATCTACTTTACCAAGCATGATGTCCTTCTCCAGGGACTTGTCCCCTCTGATAATATGTCCAAACTATGTGAGACGAAGTCTTGCCATCCTTGCTTCGAAAGAGAACTCTGGCTGTACTTCTTCCAAGATAGACTTGTCCGTTCTTTTGGCAGTCCGTGGTATATTCAATATTCTTCGCCAAGACCACAGTTCAAAGGCATCAATTCTTCTTTCATTTTCCTTATTCATTTTTGCATGCATATGAGGTGACCAAAGATATCATGGCTTGGGTCAGGTGCACTTCAGTCCTCAAAGTGACATCTTTGCATTTCAATACTTTAAAGAGGACTTTTGCAGCTGATTTGCCCAATGCAGTGAATCTTTTGATTCTTGACTGCTGCTTCCTTGAGTGTTGATTTTGCATTCAAGTCAAATGAAGCCCTTGACAACTTCAATCTTTTCTCCGTTTATCATGATGTTGCTTTTTTGGTCCAATTGTGAGGATTGGTCCAGTTTTCTTTGTTGAGGTGTAATCCATACTGAAGGCTGTGATCTTTGATCTTCATCAGTGAGTGCTTCCAGTCCACTTCATTGTCAGCAAGCAACGTTGTGTCATCTGTATAACAAGGGTTGTTAATGAGTCTTTCTCCAATCCTAAAGGCCCATTTGTCTTCATACAGTCCACTTTTTTGGATTATTTTCTCAACATACAGACTGAATAAGTATGGTTACAGGATACAACCTTGACACCCACCTTTCCTGACTTTAAACCATGCAAAATACCTGTGTTCTGTCCAAATGATTGCCTCCTGGTATTGGACTGCAACTTTATTACGGTCAGTCAAAAACCTATCCATGCCATGAATCAAACTTTTACATATACCATTTCAGAATCATTTTTAATTTCTTTGTGATCGTTATCCAAATCTTTGCCTGTAAAATTTTCTCAGAACCCAACTCAGCCTTATCCTTGTTTTTCTTTCTACCACTGCCTCTGATCTGTCAACTAGAGACCAAAAAAAAAAAGGAAAAAATTTTAACTAGGGAATACATTATATTTTACTCTGAATCCTTCCCCCCCCGCCCCCCGCCCCCCGCCCCCCATATACAGTCACTGCATATACTTAGTTTCTCCCTTGCTTACAGTAGGCTGCCTTGGGAGTTGTTACTTGGCCTTCTTTATTAGACAGCACACAGGTAAAAACACATTAAACCTCTAAATCTGGGAAGGATTACAATTTTGCTGATTTTTAAAATCAGCTTTCTTATATGTAATGTATTTGTAATACCTGAATGCAATATTTTATACACATACATATAATTTTTTTTACTAAGTCATTCAATGTCACCAGCTGCTGAGTATGGGGACACACTTCTTTTCATAGTAGACATCTTGGGCATCAATAATCATAGTTAATAAAAGATCAATATAGGAATTTTCAATCCAAAGAATTACAAATCAAGTGTCTGTCTAAACTGAATTCCCCTCACTCTATCATGCATAGTTAATCTTCCTGCCTGTGCAAATATAGACTTTAGAAATCTTTGATGGGATGCCTTGGATTCCCATTTCTGTGGTGGGCAGAATAATGCCCTCTGCCACTCCTTCTCCATTAAGTTGCCTACATACTAATTCCTACAACTTGAATACAAGTGTTACCTAAGATGGTAAAAGGAACTTTGTGGATGTGATTTAATTGATATGGGAAACTTATCTTGGCTATCCAGGTGGGCTCAGTGGAATCACAATGAGGGAAGAGTGAAAATCAGAGAAAGAGGTGTGATGATGTGACAACTGAAACAGAGGTTGGAGTGTTGCAGCCATGAACCAAGGAAAGCAGGTGGGTTCTAGAAACCTGAAAAAGCAAGGAAATGAATTATCCCTTGTAGCCTACCTACACGTTAATTTAATGTGCCTGAAATTAAAGTACATTTCAGATTTCTGGCCTTCAGAACTGTAAGATTAACTAGTAAATTTATTGTAACTTTTTACAGCAGCAGCAGAAAACTAATACACTTCCCAAAATGTGGTCCTTAGTAACTAATATTTCTCAATACTGGATTTGTGGGACCAAGATTTCATTGCTTACCTGTGCATTGGACAGGTTCATCTCATTATCTGCCAGATTTTCTGCCTCCCACTATAATCCTAAATGAAAACAACCAATTTAACTTCTTCTTTCAATAACTCTTAGACTTAAAAGATCAATCTCAGTAACTAGTATGATTTTTAGAATGAACCTGGCTGCTAGAAGGTTAGCTTTACAGAAAAATTAGTAAACTTTTTTCCCTGATTTCATCAATATATGTTGACTACTCCTGAAGTCTGAGAACAATGAATTCACAGTCACTAATTCACAAATTATATAGTATTCTTTTCCACAGTATGTAGTCCAGAAAAGCCAAGTGATTGTATTTATCCAATTTTTGGTGTTTTATCAGTTGAGTAGTCCAGAAAAGCCCAGTGATTGTATTTATCCAATTTTTGGTGTTTATCAGTTGAGTGGCATAGAGATAGAGAGAGCAATATAGTTGGAGATATTTGCTAGTGATTACTGAACAACAACAAAATAACCACGAATACATTCATACTAAAAAAAAAGTAATAATGACGGTACCCTTGGGATTTCATTGCCCACAAACATTTATTCCACAGCTACTATATTACCCACAGTGTAAGATAGTTGGAATATACACTTGTTGCTGTCAAGTTGATTCCAACTCATAGAGACCCTACAGGACAGAGTAGAACTGCCCCACAGGATTTCCATGGTGGATTCCAACTGCCAACCTTTTGGTTAGCAGCTGAGCTCTTAGCCACTGCACCACCAAGGCTCCAGCTGGCATATTTGTGGGCAAAAATCACTTATTGACCTTGCCCTGAAACTAACAGTTTATATAAGAAGTATATTAATACTTTGTAAAATAAACTGAAAATGATAAGCTGTGAAGATAGAGTCCTTGGTATTATAAGTGTTTATTATTTGCTGATTCAGATTATGATATGGGGAAGTATTCACTAAATAAGGGTATTTGAGCTGAGATACGAAGAAATGTAGGTTGGGCACAGAATGCAGGTAGTGTCTATTCAGAGGCATAACACCTAGAAATTCCTTGTGGTGGGATGGAGCATTATTTATATTTTGGTAGGACAGATGTACACAATACAAAAGGCTGGGGGGGAAAAAAAAACAGGTTGCCAAATAGGATTCATAATGATGATACCTTTATATGCACCACATGAAAGTTCATGTATCCATTTTTATAGCCTTCTGTCTTATAAATTCAAATTTAACCTGGAGGCAGGCATCCAAGTAGAATTATGATGTTGTTGGTGCCATCGAGTTGGCTCCAACTCATAGTGACCCTATGTACAACAGAATGAAACATTGCCCAGTCCTAATCCCGTTCTCATAATTGCTGATACTTTTGAGCTCCTTGTTGCAACCACTGTGTCAGTCCATCTCATTGTGGGTCTTCCTCTCTTTGGCTGACCCTCTACTTTGTCAAACATGCTGTCCTTCTCCAGGGACTGATCCCTCCTGATAATGTGTTCAAAGTCTTGCCATCTTTGCTTCATTCTGGTTGTACTTCTTCCAAGACAGATTTGTTCATTTAGAACTATGATTTTTTTTTTTTTTTTTGCAATTTTAAGGACTCTAAGAATCTACTTAGCAGTCCTTTTGAGTATATTCGTATTTTCACCATCCTAACCAAGTTGATGGCCAAAAGGTTATTTGCATTCTAAAAGAGAAAATCACAAACTCCAAAAGTAACCCCCATTAATAACCAAGTCAGTGTTTGTCAAAAGTGTATATACCCCAACCTGTAAAAGATAATGTTTAAGAGAAAATACAGGGGCTTCCCACTCATTTTTTTTTTTTATAGTTACCTAAATATTTCCAAGCATGAGAATAATTTAAACTTTTTAAGGACGTGATTTTTATCGAGTGTAACTAATGAATTCAGACATTTTGATTTAGTGGATATTTTCACTCAAAAGCAATTGATACATAAACATTGAGGTAACATCCTCTTGGCAAAGATGCAGCACCTGACGCCATGTCCACCTCATGTTTGTTTTTCCAAGCAATCAAGGAGCTATTTTTGTGTAGGGCGATAGTGGCTTTTGACCTCTTCGCCCTGTGATACGAAGTATTTTCAGCAGCTCACAGTAAGCAACTGTTAGCATAATATTTGTGTGTGTGTGTGTGTGTGTGCGGAAAAAACAGTAATGGAAAGTATATTGTTGGGTTAAATCATTTATTGTTAATTACCTGAAGAAAAAGAACATTTAGACTCAATCAAAAGAAAGTAGGAGACAAAAATCTCCAGACCCACTAGGAAAGCACGTAGTGTTTACTGACATTTGGACTTTTGTGCAAAGTGTAGCTAAGATTTTGCTGTTTTATGGATCCCTCTTTAATAAGAGAAAACTTTTTTAGAATTCAAATCTAAGGTTACTATATTAATCTTTTTAGAAGAAACCAATCAATCTGATTTTCATTAACTTGCGATAAGTAAGTAATGATAATCGGAAAATAAGTATTTTACTTCTAAGTACACTTCAGCCATAACAGAGACAGGACTAGGATGGAGCATGGCCGGTTGGGCCAACCTCCATTCCGTGCACACAGGCCAGGAAAAAGACAAGCAAAACAGGGACTGGAATAAATAACTTGGCCGACCCCGTGGAGATAAGAACAGAACGCACAGGCCCTGTGCGGCAAAATGTTCCAGCTGTGGGGTGAAAGGAACAGAAACGTTCTAAGCTGTTGCAAATCAACTGCTGATGTAGATCTTGCAGGACGCCACAGGAGCAGAGCATGCGCAAAAGAAGTAAGAGCAACGTTTGTTTAGCCTTCTCAGCTCCGCCGAAGGGTGCGAGGTGACGAAGGGAACCAGTGCGCCTGCGTCACATGCCCTAATGGCGTCATATCAAGGGGAGCCAAAGGACTTCCATCTGGAAGAAATCCTGCATGTACACCAGCATTTTCATAACCCAACACCTTCTCAGAAATCTCCGCCCTTCCCCTGGAAACCCTCATGAATAAACATCAAGACCTCCCCTTGACGAAACCCCTAAATACCCGGCCCTTAGGCGAACTGGGGAGACCGTCTCTCTGAAGGTTCTACCCTTTACTGTCTCCTTCTGCTAGCTGCTGGCAAAATAAATTTGCTTGTGTGACTCCAGGTTGCCTCAATAGCCCTACTGGACAGCGCAAATCCGGTTGGGTTCAACTGAGGTAGGGGCCCTTGGTAACATAACCTGGTGCAAAGAATGATGTAACAAAGTATTTTTCTTAAATAAACTTGTATTAAATATCAGTAAATGAAAACTACATACAGCTTATTTCACTCACTAGAGACTTATTGGAGTTTTACATTTTGTTTTTAATACTAATTTTTTTTTAGTCTTTATAAATGCAAAGTTTATGGTAATTTTTGATTGATTAAAAGTAAAAAAGTTTATTCTTTAAATTTTAGAATATAGTTCTAGTTAAATATAACACTAATGCACATAAATATTTTCATATTCCAAGTAATATATAATACTTAAATTTAAAAACAATTTTTTTTTAATTTATTTTGCATTTACAAAATGACAATCCCACTAAAAACTGTTCTCCAGAAATATCTTTATGAAGGGTGTTCATTATCATTATAAAAAATATATCTGATCACATTATGCATACTCTCTTGTATTTCTTTCCAATTTTAGTATACAGATGCACACACACACATACACACATACAGAGATACATGTTTCTGTAGGAGCACCGGTCGCCCAGTGGTTAAGTATTCAGCTGCTAACTGAAAAATTGACAGTTTGAACATACCTAGCTGCTCCCTGGGAAAAACACAGGGTTATCTGCTTCTATAAAGATCACAACCTGGGAAACCCTTTGGGGCAGTGCTGCTCTGTAACACTGGGTCACTGTAAGTGGGAAGTGACTGATGGCATTCAACAATAACATATGTCTTCATATGTATGTGTATGTGATATCTTTTCATAACTGCTGTAGAGTTATTTAGCATTGTTAATGTGTATTTTATTGCATAACTTTTTAAATTTTTTCATATGAAATATTAAATTTCATTAAAAAATTTGTGAGTAAAAGCTGCAAATCTACTTTCTAAAGTTGTGAACATTTTGCTGCATTTACATGATTGCTCTATACCAACACACATATTATGTTTTTTTTTTCCTCTGAAGCATGTAAATTGCCTACACCCTTCACCTTTACTTCTCAATATTTTCATATGCATTGGCCAAGAAAAGCGACATTTCTCTTACATAACCAAAATTTAGCAATTAAATTCAGGAAAGCTAACACTGATAGAATATATTTGTCTAATCTATATCCATATATCTCCAACCAGCAAACTTCTCCACAGTGGTTAAACCATTTACATTCCCACCAAGAGTGTAAGAGGGCTCCAGTTTCTTCACATCCTTCTCAAGACTTTTATTTTCCTGTATTTATCTATTTCAATTATAAGTAACCTGCAGCAAATGGTTTAGTGTGTATGAAGGGGCACCTCAGTGTGGTTTGGATTATATTTCCTTAGTGACTAATGATATTGAGTGCCTTTTCATATGCTTGTTGGTCATTTGTATATCTTCTTTGGAGAAATAATCTGAGCCAGGGCTTCAAACCGGTTAGGTCTAGTTTAAACCCCTGCAGAGAATTTGCATTTCTAGCAAGTTCCCAGGAAGAGGATTATGTATAACTTGCTCCTAGAAATGCAAATTTTCAGCAGGTTTCCAACTTCCAGGAAGCCCTGGTCTAACCAAGTTGTTGGGTGTGTGGCTGTTGTTGTTAAGTGCCCTCAAGTCAGTTCCGACTCATAGCGACCCTTTGTACAACAGAACAAAACACTGCCCGGTCCTGTGCCATCCTTAAAATCGTTGCTATGCTTGAGATCATTGTTGCAGCCACTGTGTCAGTCCACCTCGCTGAGGGTCTTCCTCTTTTCCGCTGACCCTGTACTCTGCCAAGCATGATGTCCTTCTCCACGGACTGATCCCTCCTGACAACATGTCCAAAGTACGTAAGATGCAGTCTCACCATCCTTGGTTCTAAGGAACATTCTGGTTGTACTTTGTACTTCTTCTAAGACAGATTTGTTCGTTCTTTTCGCAGTCCATGGTATATTCAATATTCTTTGCCAACACCACACTTCAAAGGTGTCAACTCTTCTTTGGTCTTCCTTATTCATTGTCCAGTTTTCACATGCAACTGTCAAGGCAGGAACACAGAAATATTCAGTGCTTAGAGGACACCGAGGTTCTCTCAAGAGAGAAGGAGAGGAAGATTCAGTGCATAAGGGACATGAGGTTTTGTAAAGGGAGAAATACAAAGACTCAAGGCTTAGGAACAATGCGGTTCTATCAATGGAGGAGGAGAGGAAGACTCAGAGCTTAGGGCACTGATCCCTCCTGACAACATGTCCAAAGTATATAAGACGCAGTCTCTCCATCCTTGCTTCTAAGGGGCATTCTGGTTGTACTTCTTCCAAGATAGATTTGTTCATTCTTTTGGCAGTCCATGGCATATTCAATATTCTTCGCCAACATCGCAATTCAAGGCATCAGCTCTTCAGTCTTCTTTATTCATTATCCATTGTTGTAGTGTTCTATAAATGCCGATTAGGCCAAGGTTTAAATTTTTTAAATACCTTTACAATTTTTTGGATTACTATCTTTTATTGGGAGAGTAGCATTAAAATCTTCAACTATGTGGATTTATCTATTCTTTTTAATTATATCAATATTTTAGTATGCATATATATTCTTAAACTCTGTTATTGGTACAGTTGTTTAAAATTGTCATATCCTGATAAACTGACCCTTTATCAGTATAAAATGTAATAGTCTTTCTTCTGGAATCTCCTTTATCTGATATTAATATGGCAACTCAAGCCTTCTTATACATATGATTTCTCAGGAGTGTCTTTTATTATTCTCTTAATTTTCTCTTTCTTAGCATATAGCTGGTTCTTGATTTTTTTTAATTTAGTCTGACAGCCTCTGCCTTTTGATTGGCAAGTTTAATTCATTTGTATTTTATGACAGTGTATGGTTGGATTTAGGTTCCCATTTTAGTATTTGTCTCATCAGAATTTTCTTATTTTGTGTTCCTGCGTTATTTTTTGTTAATAGACTATATTACAGAATTCCATTTTAATTTATTCACTCCTTTTTAAACTATATCTCCTTGCATTATACTTTTAGTGATTGCTCTAGGGATCAAAGAACGTGTATGTACCTTTTTATTCTATGATTAGAACTAATATTCTTTCATTTTCACTTAAAATATAGGAATCTTGAAATGATATTAAATTTAAAAAATCCAACCTGTTGGTGAGGTGTCAGTGAAAACCCCAATCGACACCACTTCCTCCCCCTCTCCCTTTCTTTGTCTGGATAACCACAAGCCTGTTTTGAGCAAAATTTTTCAGGAAGTCACAGTAGGCAGTGGCTCCATCCACTGGCCTAGCCCAAGCTACACCCTGAAGCGTGCACAGATTGAAGAAATCACATCCTTCATCCGACCCCCGGCCCCAATTGTCACTGGAAGGAATGATATTTCCCAGCCCATGATTTCACCCGATTCAATTTTAGAAGCAAGGGTTTCCACTACATGCACATCCGATGGAAGACAATTTAATATCCAGACCCCCAAATATGGGCATGAGAGGGTTAAGGGTGGAAAGTTCCAGGTACCAAACCCAACCACCTAGCCACTGAAAACAAAAAGCTCCCCAGCCCGCTTAGACAGCGACCACGTGGCCTTATGGTTGCTAGACCCCACACGTTCCTTGTACGCGCAGACAATAAACTTGCCACTTTTTGTTTCCCTTGCAATTAGTGTCCGTCTTATTTCAATCGGCTAACAAGACAGGACAAGAACCCGAGGGGCATTCAGTTACAAATTCTGGCAACTCTGGCGGGATGGCCAACTGTGATACCCAGGTGGTGAGTATCCGGACCCCGATACGCCTTAAGGTGCACCTCGATCTCATCTGATCAGTAAGGAGTCTTGGGAAGCCACTGTGATCCCCACTTGGGACAAAGTCCACTGGGTCCCCACCTTAGCTTAAAAACAGAAACTGGATGGCAGAGGCCTCTACCTTCAGGTAATCGTGCTCAACCAGGTTGCTCCACTGGTCTGGGGGAATTAGGCAAGAAGAAGGTGGCCAAGCCCAGTCCTGAGACCAGACCCCATAACAACAAGGGAAATAGGGGTTGTGGCCCAGTGGGACCCACTCTTACCTAATTAAGGGGCCTCACCCCATTGGTGATCGAGGGGGGTTCAAGTCCCTCTGTGGTTTTTCAGAACACCCTTCCCTCCTTTCTCATCATAGTATCTACTCTCCCCTCTTTTTGCTATCCATCGTTTATTTCCTCTTTCCTCTCCACGTGGAAAAGGGTGGTTTTTTACCTCTGGGTAGACTGTAATCCCAAGAATTACCAACCCTAGCTGTGGGCTGTAGATGTAGGTCTCAGTTTGGGACTAGCCCAAGAAGATAAGCTTGAGAGTCCCTCTGTAGCCTTAAAGTTTTTTGTTTTTCCTCTCTTTCTTAAAAAAAAAAAAAAAAAAAATTCCAACCTCATTGGGGTTAGGGGCTGTGGCATCCGACCCCTAATTAAATACAAGAGATACTAGCCTAGTAGTGGTAAATATCTAAATGGGGAATAAAAGTTCAATACTTTGTGACTCCCGCTTAGGATGTGTCTTAAAGCACTGGGATTTTTTCAGATCTGAGGGAATGAAGAAAAAAATTAATTTTCTTTTGTAATGTAGCTTGGCCCTAGTACCAACTAGGGAACCAACAAGAATGGCCAGTTGGGGGTTCTATAGCTTATGGCATCATTTTAGAGCTAAATTTATTTTGTAAAAGAGAAGAAAAGTGGGATGAGAGTCCCTATGTTCAGACATTTATGGCCCTCTATAGTAACAAGGGTCTATAAAAACCGTGTAAAATAATGGTTCAAAAGGGTGAAAGACAAAAGCCTAAATAAAAGCAGGGGCCCACATCCTTACACAATTGTAGGAGGATCCTGTTCTCAGCCCCTCAGCCCCACCCCCTTATCAACCCTTCTATTCCCAGATCCCCCAGACAGCCAATCCAAGACCAGGGGCTAGAGTGTTGGGGAGTGGGGCTCAGACCACAGGCAGAAGTGGGCTAAGGGGAACAATACCAGCGGTAGGGACAGCCTCCCCCTCCCATACCCATTGTGGGCTGTCTTTCAACCAGGAGCCACCTGTATCCTCAACCAGTAGAGGCCAATTCCCATTAAGGCAAGCTCTAGTCAGGGGCACTGTGGATGCTCAACCATGGGGATATATTCTCATCCACGTACCTTTTACCACCTCGGACCTGTTTAATTGGAAAAGCAATTTACCCACCTATAGAGAGGACCCAGTAAAGATGCATGATATGTTCTCCATTTTCACCACCCACCAGCCCACCTGGGCAGATTGCCAAGCTCTAATGGAGGTCCTCCTTACAGCAGAAGAAAAGAGAAAGATACTAGAAAAAGCTAGGCAACAGGCAGAGCGAGAACATACTGAGAACCTACAGCACCCAGTTAAACAAGAGGCATCCTTACCCGTACCAGGGCAGGACCCCAACTGGGATCCCAATCAGGAACTAGGATCGAACAGGCTGAGCCCCTACTGACACTGTCTACTAACAGGTCTAAAGGAGGGGGTTCAAAAACAAAACAAAAAAACTCTAAAATATATGAAGTAGCGCAAAAACCTAAAGAAAATCCTCCTGAGTTTCTTGAAAGAATCTTTAAGACCTTTCAAAAACACATGGACCTGAACCCAAAAACGCAAGAGAATAGCAAATGAGACAGTCAGGGTGCTCCAGACATCAAGAAAAAGCTTCAAAAGGTAGAAGGGGGGGCCAGATATACCAATATCCCAGTTAGTAGAAATAGCTTTTTGAGTTTTTAACAACAAGGACCAGGACACTGAATAAAAAGAAGATTGGAGGATGACATGGCAGGCCACCCTCCTGGCGGCGACCCTGACCCACCCAGCACCTAGAGGCCTGATCCACGTTTCCCACCTCCAGAAGAGAGAGCCGAGAGCCCAGCCAAGAAGCCCAGAGGGCTGAAAGGCCACCCCCTTTTGGGCAGTCTGTGCCCAACCTGTTAGAATCTGGCTCAAAACAGGGGCTCCCACCCCTTCCTGAGCCAAAGATGGGCTCCAGGCAGTGGTAGGCAAGCTCCTGAAGCATGGATTGATCCAGCCATGCCAATCTCCCTACAACACCCCAATTCTCTTGGTGAAGAAACCGACTGGAGATTATCGGTTTGTACAAGACCTGAGAGCGATTAGCCAAACTGTAAGTGATATACACCCTGTGGTCCCCAACACATACACCCTGTTATCTGCACTCCCGGGAGACAGCAAATGGTTCACTGTTTTAGACTTAAAAGATGCCTTCTACTGCATCCTGTTTGAAAGGGATTCTCAAGAAATCTTAGCTTTTGAGTGGGAGAACAAAAGTGAGCAAAGATCCCAGTATTGTTGGACAGTAATGCCCAAAGCATTCAAAGATAGCCCCATTATTTGGGGGGATATCCTAGGGAGGGACCTCATATAACTATAATTAGATGAGGGTGTTCTTTTTCAATATGTTGACGACCTGCTGATTGCCAGCACCAATAAAGAGGCCTCAGACAAAAATACTATTAAAACTCTGCATCACCTGGCAGCCTTGGGGTACAAAGTCTCAAAAGAAAAGGCCCAGGTCACTCTCAAGAAGTCCAATACCTAGGCTTTTCCCTCATGGAGGGACAAAGAACACTCCTTGCAGCCTGTAAAGAGGCCATTTGCCAAACTCGGGTCCCCTCAACAAAGCGGCACCTCTAAGGGTTTTGGGGGATGGCAGGGTTCTGCTGAATTTATCCCTTACTTTGGGCTCATTGAAAAGTCCCTATATGAGGCCACAAAGGGAGAAGATAGTGATCCTTTTCTATGGACATCCCAGTGCCAACAGGCATTTCAAGAACTAAATGCCCACTACATGAGGGCCTCTGCTCTTGGCCTCCCAGATCTAACCAAGCCTTTTGAGCTCTATGTATGCAAGAAACAAGAAGTTACTCTCGGGGTCCTCACACAAATGCTGGGGTCCCTGAAGAGACTGGTAGGATATTTTTCAAAACATAGTTTCTGTAGCCCAGGGCCGGCTTGCCTGCCTTAGGGCAGTGGCAGCCACTTGTGATCTAAACCTGGAAGCTGAAAACTTGACTATGCAACAGCTGATGGTAGCATACACCCCTCATGCGGTTTTGACCCTGCTAGAACAAAAGGGCGGACTCTGGTTAACTACTGGTTGGATGGGAAGATACCAGGCTATTTTACAAGACAACTCCTTGATTACCCTAAAGGTATACACCACCTTGAACCCCGCCACCCTCCTCCTCACACCATCACCAGATGGGGACCAATGACACAGTTGTGTCAAGACAGTAGAAGAGGTCTTCTTGAGTCATCCAGACCTGTGAGACAAGCTCCTAGAGGCTCCAGACCTAGAGCTGTTCACTGATGGCAGCAGCTTTGTAAAAGAGGATATGAGACGTGCTGGATATGCAGTTGTCACCATCAAACCCACTCCAGAGCTGATCAAAACCAAACCCCTATCCATTGGGACATTGGCTCAAAAGGCAGAAATAATAGCCTTAAGCAGGGTCCTCTACATAACCACAGGTAAGCGGGTCACAGTTTGGACTGACTCATGTCATGCCTTCTCTGTGGTGCACATCCACAGCGCCTTCTGGTGAGAGAGGGGAATGTTAACAGCTAACAATAAATTAAACGTGGAAAACAAATATGAGAACTCTTGGAGGCTGTACTACTACCCACCTAGGTAGCAGTTGGGTATTGCCCTGCATACCAGAGGGGACATCTCCAGCAGCCCAGGTTAACAACTTTGCTGACCAAGCTGCCAAACAAGCAGCACAGCAGGTAAGCTCACCCTCAACGGACCCTGCCCAGGTGTGTCCCCTTATTGCCATGGACCCCTAAGGGACATTCAGCCCATTTACACACTGAGACAAAAAAGGAAGTAAGAGTGGAGGTTCACTGAAAAGGCAAGACACTGGTATAAAAAACCCTAAGGGCAAGGTATATATATCTGAGGGACAGTTGTGGATGACCCTCAAAACTCTCCGTGAAGGTACCCATTGGGGAGTAGAGGCTACTCAAAACTGGGCTAGACTTGTAATGGCAGGACCTCAAATGACCCATATCATCCGAGAAACAGCTTGCACATGTGAAATTTGTAGTCATAACAACCCACAACACACACAGCTACCCCCCATTCGAGGAACACAATATAGAGGACAATACCCAGAAGAAGACTGGCAGGTGGGCTTTACAGTCATGCCTGCTGCACCAGGAGGCCTGAGATACCTACTAGTCTTGGTGGACACCTTTACAAATTGTATTGAAGTTTGCCCCTGCAAGACAGAAAAAGCTGCAGAAGTGGCATAGGCCTTGTTAGAACAAATCATCCTGCAGTTTGAGCTCCCGGCCTCCATCCAATCAGACAACGGGCTGACCTTCATGGCTGAAATAATGAACTCCATCTCCTCTGCTTTGGGAGTTAAATGGAAATTACAAGCAGCTTGGAGTCCCCAATCCTCAGGAAAAGTAGAAAAGATGAACCATAACCTAAAAAAGATTATTGCCAAACTGTGTCAAGAAACCCACCTACTGGAGGCAAAGCCAAGATGGCGAGCCCTCTTTACAACAAAGATGTGAAAAAAAAACAAGTGAAACCAGTATATTTGTGACAAGCTGGGAGCCCTGAGCTTCAAAGGCAAGCTTAGGAAACGAACCGAGGGGCGGGGGAGGAAGAGGCAGTTCAGAAGCAGAGAGGTGTTACCAGACCTGAATCGCAGGGAGCCCTCAGGCACCATTCCTGGAGCGGTGCCGGTGGCGGTGGCAGGCTGGTACTAGCATTCTGCCGCAGTTTCCTCAGCGAGAAGCAGCCAGCCACACCTCCAGAATCTGAGAAGAAACTGCACTCTGGGGAAAAGCAAAGTACTTGCCCTTATTTTACTGCTCCCTCCCACCCCCAAGCCATCTTCAACGGCTGAATTCCCTGGGCCTGAGATAGGCCCTGTTGAGCACCTAGAGCCATCCTCCCAGCCTGGGAGAAGGAAAAAATTGCAACTGGGGGAAAAGATAATTTGCCAGCTCCACTACCCAGGGGAGTCCATGGCAGAAGCAGATCCTGTCTAGGCATAAACATTCTGTGGACTTTGAGCACCTTTCCCTTCAGCATGGACCTGTGTGGGCCTATTTCAGGAGAACAGACCCTTGCTGGCAAACTCCAACCACTTCAGCTGTGCAGTGGAGAGGTGGGTGTTTGACATTTGACATCGCTTTGCCTATTAAACAAGGGCCTCACTTACCCACATCAGGGACCTAAGGACTGGTAACTCCACTCAGGTCACCCAGCCACCCATGACAGGGATCCAAAGATAACTGGTACCTCCCAGTCCTTACAACAAAAAACCTTGGGTGCCCATGATCTGTCTGCAGACCCCACCCACCTGCATGCTTTAGGCAACAAGGATGCGCTTTCCTCAGAGACACTCAGGGGTCAGTTCTCAGCCCCCTGCCTTGTTCAGAGCGTGACCTCCTGCTGCAATCGGATACCGGTACATGCACCAATCACCCCTGCCCCTCTAGGACTGTGGGACAGAGCCTGTACCACACACTTGATGATCAGCTACCTGGACACCTGAGAGGAATTCATACAAGAAAAATGAATGGACTCCTAGACTGATATACCTGATAACAGCTCTAGCCAGCTGGAGACAGGACATCAGAGCTCCAAAGGCGAAAATAATCAAGCTAGCTCACTCAAGCAACCCATAGGGGTATACTAAAACAAAACAAAGCAAGCAGCTACGACACAGTAAGCAAGCATAAACTAATACAATAACTTATAGATGGCTTGGAAACAACGGTCAATATCAAGTCACATAAAGAAACAGGCCATGATCACCTCAACAGGCTCTCAAAACAAAGAATCCAGGGATGTTCTAGATGAAAGTGTATTCCTGGAATTACTAGAGCCAGAATACAAAAGATTAACATACAGAACCCTTCAAGACATCAGGAACGAAATGAGGCAATACACAGAACAATCCAAGGAACACACAGATAAAGCAATTGAAGAAATTAAAAAGATTTTTCAGGAACATAATGAAAAGTTTAATGAGCTGGAAAAATCCAAAAACAGGCAGCAATCAGAAATTCAGAAAATTAACAATAAAATTACAGAATTAGACAACTCAATAGAAAGTCAGAAGAGCAGAATTGAGCAAGTAGAAGCTAGAATTTCTGAACTCAAAGATAAATCACTTGGCACTAATATATTTGAAGAAAAATCAGATAAAATAATTTTTTTTTTAAATGAAGAAACCTTAAGAATCATGTGGAACTCCCTCAAGAGGAATAACCTACGAGTGATTGGAGTACCAGAACAGGGAGGGATAACAGAAAATACAGAGAGAATTGTTGAAGATTTGTTGGCAGAAAGCTTCCCTGATATTGTGAAAGATGAGAAGATATCTATCCAAGATGCTCATCGAATTCCACATAAGGTAGATCTGAAAGAAAGTCACCAAGACATGTTATAATCAAACCTGCCAAAACCAAAGATAAAGAGAGAATTTTAAGAGCAGCGAGGGATAAAGGAAAAGTCACCTACAAAGGACAGCCAATAAGAATAAGCTTGGACTACTCAGCAGAAACCATGCAGACAAGAAGGCAATGGGATGACATTTTCTTTAAAAATTGAAGGAAAAAATTGCGTGCCAAGAATCATATATCCATCAAAACTGTCTCTTAAATATGTAGGTGAAATTAAGACATTTCCAGATAAACACAAGTTGAGGGAATTCGTAAAAACCCAACCAAAACTACAAGAAATACTAAAGGGAGTTCTTCCATTAGAAAATAATATCAGGTATCAACCCAAGACTAGAACACTGGGCAGAGCAACCAGAAGTCAACCCAGACAGGGAAATCCAAAAAAACAAAGCAAGAGTATTAAAAAAAAAAAAAAAAAAAGCTCAAAACAAGGTAACAGCAATGTTATTGTATAAAAGACAACATTAAAATAATAAAGAGGGACTAAGAAATGTAATCATACACCTTCCATATGGAGAGGAACATACAGCAATACAAAGAAATAAAAGTTAGTTTTAAATTTAGAAAAATAGGGGTAAATAATTAGGTAACCACAAAGGAGACAAACTATCCTACTCTTCAAAATAAAATACAAGAAAAAATAGAGACTCAGCAGAAAGAAAATCAACAACAACGAATATGAGGGAAGGACAATATATAAAGATAATCCACTCAGCACAAAAAATTAAGTGAGAAACAACAGACAACTCCTGAGGGAGAAGGAGACCAATGGGATACAGACCCCAAATTCTCATGAAAAGACCATACATAATGGTATGATTGCAACTAGAGGAATCCCAGAGACAATGCTCCCCAGAACTTCTGATGGCACAGGACAGGAACCATCCCCGAAGACAAATCATCAGGCATGAAAAGGACTGGTCAGTGGGGGGGAGAGAGATGCTGATGAAGAGTGAGCTAATTAAATCAGGTGGACACTGGAGAGTGTGTTGGCAACTCTTGACTGGAGGGGGGATGGGAAGATAGAGAGAGAGGGAAGATGGCAAAATTGGCACGAAACGAGAGACTGAAAGGGCTGACTCAACAGGGGGAGACCAAGTGGGAGAAAGTGAATATAGATGGAAAAATTCTCAACAAAATTCTAGCCAATAGAATTCAACAACATGTCAAAAAAATAATTCACCATGACCAAGTGGGATTTATACCAGGTATGCAGGAATGGTTCAACATTAGAAAAACAATTAATGTAACCCATCACATAAATAAAACAAAAGACAAGAATCACATGATTTTATCAATAGATGCAGAAAAGGCATATGACAACGTTCAATACCCATTCATGATAAAAACTCTCAGCAAAATAGGAACTGAAGGAAAATTCCTCAACATAATAAAGGGCATCTATACAAAGCCAATAGCCAACATCATCCTAAATGGAGAGAGTCTGAAAGCATTTCTCTTGAGAAGGGGAACCAGACAAGGACACCCTTTATCACCGCTCTTATTCAACATTGTACTGGGGGCCCTAGCCAGAGTAATTAAGCTAGACAAAGAAATAAAGGGCATCCGGGTTTGCAAGGAAGAAGTAAAATTATGTCTATTTGCAGATGACATGATCTTATAAACAGAAAACCCTAAAGAATCCTCAAGAAAACTACTGAAACTAATAGAAGAGTTCAGCAGAGTATCACGATTCAAGATAAACATACAAAAATCAGTTGGATTCCTCTACACCAACAAAAAGAACACTGAAGAGGAAATCACCAAATCAATACCAGTATAGTAGCCCCCAAAAAGATAAAATACTTAGGAATAGGAGGCAGGGCCAAGATGGCTGACTAGATAGAAGTTCCCTCGAATCCCTCTTGCAACAAAGACTCGGAAAAACAAGTGAATCGATCACATACATGACAATCTATGAACCCTGACCATCAAACACAGATCTAAAGAGCTGACCTGAGTGACAGAGACTGAGAACGAACAACCACGGGGTAGCAATGACTGCTTTCGGAGCCTGAAGCCAGCGTCCCAGTCAGGAAACCTTGGAGCCGGGCTTTGGACTGGGCGCAGGGGAGATGAGCAGGGCATCCTGAGACGGTGCAAACACGGGACACAGCCCTAGCCCCCAGAAGTGACCACGGGGGAAGCCAAGCCGGTGCACGCAGGCAGTGCAGCGACACGGCTGGCCGGAGGAGAAGTCCCCGGGAGGCAGTGACTGGTTTTGGAGCCTGGAGTGCAGCATCCCAGCCGGGGAACCTTGCCGCTGGGCTTTGGACTGGGAGCGGAGGAACCGACTACAGCTTCCAAGACAGCACAAGCACGGGACGTGGGCCTGACCCTCGGGGGCAATCTCGACCCAGCCACCGCACACAGGCTACACGCCCCTCGGGAATCTCAGATAAAACAGCCCTCACCAAGAAAGATAAGTAACTTTGTCTATATTCCGGGGTGCTACTCTCTTCTATCTGAACCCTCCCCTCCCCTTCCCAGGTGGCTTCATTAACATTTGAGTTTCCTGAGCCAGAGAGTGAAGTGTGCTGCAGTTTTTCTTTCTTTCTTTTTTTTTTTTTTTTTGGTCTTTTCCTAATCCATTCTCCTGGCCTGAGAGAAGCAGCTACAAAAAACCCAGGGACCAAAACTCCTTCCCTAATTGGACTGGAAATACAGAACCAGCTCCAGCCAAGCATATGTGATCCACAGTCTTGCGCTTTCATCCCTACAGGGAACAAGGTGGCTATTATAATGCAAACACAATTCTGATAGGGATCTGACTGTAATTGTTTTAGCGGATTACTAGAAAGACAAGTTTCCCAGATCTAATATCTCTGCGTATTCAACAGAGCCCTCACTGACCCACAACAGGTAACTGAGGGCTGAAGCTCCCCCCAGACCACCTAGCCTCCCGCCTTAGGGGTCTAAGGAGGGTGACACCTACCAATCTGTAGAGGTACTTGCACTGGGGGCCTAAGGTACAGCTGCAGAGCCCCCCCACCAAAGCCCTTTAGGAATAGAGACAAACCCACCTCACTGGCACTTGGGGGAAGCCTGTCAGCATCCTGCCCCCCCTGGAGTGTGAACCCCTGCTGCTACTAGAATCTAGTGCACACAACTATCACCATTACTGCTCTAGGTGGATAGGTGACAGTCTGCACCACACACTTGATGACCCAAAATCAGATTCTACTCAAGAATAGTGAATGGACTCTTAGGCTTATATATCTGGTAACAGCCCAAACCAGCTGGTAATAGGACATAAGGGATTCAAGGGCTACAACAATTAAGATAGCGCAATCTAGTAGCCCATCTACCTATATTGAAAGGAAACAAAACAAGATAAGACTCAGTGAGCAAATATAAAATAAATCATTACAATATTTTAGAGATGGCTCGGAGACAGCAGTTGATATCAAACCACATAAAGAAGCACACCATGATTGCTTCTACAACTCCCCAAACTAAAGAATCAAAATCTTTCCCAAATGAAGATACAATCCTGGAATTGCCAGATGCAGAGTATAAAAAACTAATTTACACAACGCTTCAAGACATCAGGGATGACCTCAGAAATGAAATAAGGCAATCTACAGAAAACACCAAGGAACACACTGATAAAGCAGTTGAAGAACTCAGAAAGATTATTCAAGAACATAGTGGAAAAATTAATAAGCTGCAAGAATCCACAGAGAGACAGCATTCAGAAACCCAAAAGATTAACAGTAAAATAACAGAATTAGACAACTCAATAGGAAGTCAGAGGAGCAGACTCGAGCAATTGGAATGCAGAGTGAGGGATCTGGAGGACAAGGGAATTGACACCCATAGAGCTGGAAAAAAATCAGTTAAAAGAATTAAAAAAAAAAATGAAGAAACCCTAAGAATTATGTGGGACTCTATCAAGAAGAATAACTGGAGTGTGATTGGAGTCCCAGAGCAGGGAGGGATAACAGAAAATACAGAGAGAATGGTTGAAGGTCTGTTGGCAGAAAACTTCCCTGACATCATGAAAGACGAAAGGATATCTATCCAAGATGGTTATCGAACCCCATATAACATTGATCCAAAAAGAAAATCACCAAGACATATTATCATCAAACTTGCCAAAACCAAAGATAAAGAGAAAATTTTAAAAGCAGCCAGGCTAAAAGAAAGGTCTCCTACAAAGGAGAATCAGTAAGAATAAGTTCAGACTACTCAGCAGAAGCCATGCAGTCAAGAAGGCAATGGGATGACATACATAGAGCACTGAAGGAGAAAAAGTGCCAGTCAAGGATCATATATCCAGCAAAACTCTCTCTCAAATATGAAGGCAAAATTAAAACGTTTACAGATAAACACAAGCTTAGAGAATTTGCAAAAACCAAGCCAAGGCTACAAGGAATACTAAAGGAAATTGGTCAGAAAATCAATAATACCCGATACCAACACAACACAAGGTCACAGAACAGAACATCCTGCTATCAACTCAAACAGGGAAATCACAAAAACAAACTGAGATTAATTTTAAAAAGAAAAAAACGCTCAAAACAGGGAATCATTGAAGTCAATAGGTAAAAGATCACAATAATCAAAAAGAGGGACTAAATACAGGTGGCATAAAACTGCCATATGGAGAGGGAAACAAGGTGATATAGGACAATACAAGTTAGATTTTTACTTAGAAAAATAGGGGTAAATATTAAGGTAACCACAAAGAGGTGTAACAACTCCATAGCTCAAAATAAATACCAAGAAAAACATAACGGCTCAGCAAACACAAAGTCAAATACTATGAAATGAGGAACACACAATTTACAAAGAAAAATGTCTCAGCACAAAAAAGTAAGTGGAAAAATTGAATTATCAAGAACACACACAAAAAGGCATCAAAATGACAGCACTAAACACATACTTAGCTATAATTACACTGAATGTAAATGGACTAAAAGCACCAATAAAGAGACAGAGAATCTCAGACTGGATAAAGAAACACGATCCGTCTACATGCTGCCTACAAGAGACACACCTTAGACTTAGAGACACAAAGAAACTAAAACTCAAAGGATGGAAAAAAATATATCAAGCAAGCAACAAGCAAAAAAGAGCAGGAGTAGCAATATTAATTTCTGACAAAAGAGACTTTAAACTTAAATCCACCCCAAAGGATAAAGAAGGACACTACATAATGATTAAAGGGACAATTGACCAGGAAGATATAACCATATTAAATATTTATACACCCAATGACAGGGCTGCAAGATACATAAAACAAACCTTAACAGAACTGAAAAGTGAGATAGACACCTCCACAATTATAGTAGGAGACTTCAACACACCACTTTCGGAGAAGGACAGGACTCCCAGTAAGAAGCTCAATGGAGACACGGAAGACCTAATTGCTACAATCAACCAACTTGACCTCATAGACTTATACAGAACACTCCACCCAATAACTGAAAACTATACTTGTTTTTTCCAGGACACATGGAATATTCTCTAGAATAGACCACATGTTAGGTCATAAAACAAACCTTTGCAGAATCCAAAACATCGAAATATTACAAAGCATCTTCTCAGACCACAAGGCCATAAAAGTGGAAATCAGTGACAGAAAAATTAGGGAAAAGAAATCAAATACTTGGAAACTGAACAATACCCTCCTGAAAAAAGACTGGGTTATAGAAGACATTAAGGAGGGAATAAGGAATTTCATAGAATGCAACGAGAATGAAAATACTTCCTATCAAAACCCCTGGGACACAGCAAAAGCAGTGCTCAGAGGCCAATTTATATCGATAAATGCACGCATACAAAAAGAAGAAAGAGGCAAAATCAGAGAACTGTCCCTACAACTTGAACAAATAGAAAGTGAGCAACAAAAGAATCCATCAGGCACCAGAAGAAAACCAATAATAAAAATTAGAGCTGAACTAAATGAATTAGAGAACAGAAAAACAATTGAAAGAATTAACAAAGCCAAAAGCTGGTTCTTTGAAAAAATGAACGAAATTGATAAACCATTGGCCAGAGTGACTAAAGAAATACAGGAAAGGAAATAAATAACCCAAATAAAAAATGAGATGGGCCACATCACAACAGACCCAACTGAAATTAAAAGAATCATATCAGATTATTACGAAAAATTGTACTCGAACAAATTTGCAAACCTTGAAGAAATGGATGAATCCCTAGAAAAACACTACCTACCTAAACTAACACAATCAGAAGTAGAACAACTAAATAGACCCATAACAAAAAAAGAGATTGAAACGGTAATCAAAAAACTCCCAACAACAACAAAAAAAAGCCCCCGCCGGATGGCTTTACTGCAGAGTTCTACCAAACTTTCAGAGAAGGGTTAACACCACTACTACTAAAGGTATTTCAAAGCATGAAAAATGACAGAATACTACCTAACTCATTCTATGAAGCCACCATGTCCCTGATACCAAAACCAGATAAAGACATCACAAAAAAAGAAAATTACAGACCTATATCCCTCATGAACACAGATGCAAAAATCCTCAACAAAATTCTAGCCAATAGAATTCAACAACATATCAAAAAAATAATCCACCACAACCAAGTGGGACTTATACCAGGTATGCAAGGCTGGTTTAATATTAGAAAAACCATTAATGTAATCCACCACATAAATAAAACAAAAGACAAAAACCACATGATCTTATCCGTTGATGCAGAAAAGGCATTTGACAAAGTCCAACACCCATTTATGATAAAAACTCTCAGCAAAATAGGAACTGAAGGAAAATTCCTCAACATAATAAAGGGCATCTATACAAAGCCAACAACCAACATCACCCTAAATGGTGAGAGCCTGAAAGCATTTCCCTTGAGAACCGGAACCAGTCAGGGATGCTCTTTATCACTGCTCTTATTCAACATTGTACTAGAGGTCCTAGCCAGAGCAATTAGGCTAGACAAAGAAATAAAGGGCATCCGCACAGGCAAGGAGGAAGTAAAATTATCTCTATTTGCAGATGACATGATCTTATACACAGAAAACCGTGAGGAATCCTCCAGAAAACTACCGAAACTAATAGAAGAGTTTGGCAGAGTCTCAGGTTATAAGATAAACATAAAAAATCACTTGGATTCCTCTACATCAACAAAAAGAACATCAAAGAGGAAATCACCAAATCAATACCATTCACAGTAGCTCCCAGGAAGATAAAATACTTAGGAATAAATCTTACCAAATATGTAAAAGACCTATACAAAGAAAACTACGAAGTACTACTAAAAGAAACTAAACAGGACCTACTTAAGTGGGAAAACATACCTTGCTCATGGATAGGAAGATTTAACATAGTAAAAATGTCTATTCTACACACAATGCACTTCCAATCCAAATTCCAATGACATTTTTTAACGTGATGGAGAAACAAATCACCAACTTCATGTGGAAGGGAAAGAAGCCCCGGATAAGTAAAGCATTGCTGAAAAAGAAGAAGAAAAAAGTGGGAGGCCTCATTCTACCTGATTTTAGAAGCTGTTATACAGCCACAGTAGTCAAAACAGCCTGGTACTGGTACAACAACAGGCACATAGACCAGTGGAACAGAATTGAGAACCCAGATATAAATCCATCCACATATGAGCAGCTGATACTTGACAAAAGCCCAGTGTCAGTTAATTGGGGAAAAGATAGTTTTTTTAACAAATGGTGCTGGCATAACTGGATATCCATTTGCAAAAAAATGAAACAGGACCCATACCTCACACCATGCACAAAAACTAACTGCAATTGGATCAAAGACCTAAACATAAAGACTAAAAGGATAAAGATCATAGAAGAAAAAATAGGGACAACATTAGGAGCCCTAATACAAGGCATAAAGAGAATAGAAAACATTACCAAAAATGACGAAGAGAAAGCAGATAACTGGGAGCTCCTCAAAATCAAACACCTATGCTTATCTAAAGACTTAACCAAAAGAATAAAAAGACCACCTACAGATTGGGAAAGAATTTTCAGCTATGACATCTCCAACCAGCGCCTGATCTCTAAAATCTATGTGATTCTGTTAAAACTCAACCATAAAAAGACAAACAACCCAATCAAAAAGTGGGCAAAGGATATGAACACGCACTTCACTAAAGAAGATATTCAGGCAGCTAACAGATACATGAGAAAATGCTCTCGATCATTAGCCATTAGAGAAACGCAAATTAAAACTACGATGAGATTCCATCTCACTCCAACAAGGCTGGCATTAATCCAAAAAACACAAAATAATAAATGTTGGAGAGGCTGCGGAGAGATTGGAACTCTTAAACACTGCTGGTGGGAATGTCAAATGGTACAACCACTTTGGAAATCTATCTGGCGTTTTCTTAAAAAGTTAGAAATAGAACTACCATACAACCCAGAAATCCCACTCCTCGGAATATACCCTAGAGAAATAAGAGCCTTTACACAAACAGATTATATGCACACCCATGTTTATTGCAGCTCTGTTTTCAATAGCAAAAGGATGGAAGCAACCAAGGTGTCCGTCAATGGATGAATGGTTAAATAAATTATGGTATATTCACACAACGGAATACTACAGATCCATAAAGAACAGTGAAAAATCTGTGAAGCATTTCATAACATGGAGGAACCTGGAAGGCATTATGCTGAGTGAAATTAGTCAGAGGCAAAAGAACAAATACTGTATCAGACCACTATTATAAGATCTTGAGAAATAGTATAAACTGAGAAGAACACATACTTTTGTGGTTATGAGGGGTGGGAGGGAGGAAGGGAGGGTGGGAGAGGGTTATTTACTGATTAGTTAGTAGATAAGAACTACTTTAGGTGAAGGGAAGGACAATACTCAATACATGGAAGGTCAGCTCAACTGGACTGGACGAAAAGGAAAGACATTTCCAGGATAAACTGAATGCTTCAAAGGTCAGCAGTGCAAGGGTGGGGGTTTGGGGACTATGGCTTAAGGGGACTTCTAAGTCAATTGGCAAAATAATTCTGTTATGAAAACATTCTGCATCCCACTTTGAAATGTGGCGTCTGGGGTCTTAAATGCTAACAAGCGGCCATCTAAGATGCATCAATTGGTCTCAACCCACCTGGATCAAAGGAGAATGAAGAACACCAAGGTCACATGATAACTATAAGCCCAAGAGACAGAAAGGGCCACGTGAACCAGAGAGTTACATCATCCTGAGATCAGAAGAACTAGATGGTGCCCGGCTACAACCGATGTCTGCCCTGACAGGGAGCACAACAGAGAACCCCTGAGGGAGCAGGAGAATAGTGGGATGCAGACCCCAAATTCTCATAAAAAGACCAGACTTAATGGTCTGACTGAGACTAGAGGAATCCCAGCAGTCATGGTCCCCAAACCTTCTGTTGGCCCAGGACAGGAACCATTCCTGAAGACAACTCATGAGACATGGAAGGGACTGGACAATGGGTTGGAGAGAGATGCTGATGAAGAGTGAGCTACTTGTATCAGATGGACACTTGAGACTGTGTTGGCATCTCCTGTCTGGAGGGGAGATGGGAGGGTAGAGAGGGTTAGAAACTGGCAAAATGGTCACGAAGGGAGAGACTGGAAGGAGGGAGCGGGCTGACTCATTAGGGGGAGAGTAAGTGGGAATATGGAGTAAGGTGTGTATAAGCTTATATGTGACAGGCTGACTTGATTTGTAAACGTTCACTTAAAGCACAATAATAATTATTAAAAAAAAATACTTAGGAATAAATCTTACCAGAGATGTAAAAGACTTATACAAAGAAAACTAGAATATCATTCTGCAACAAACCAAAAGAGACCTACGTAAGTAGAAAAACATACCTTGCAGATGGATAGGAAGACTTAACATTTTAAAAATGTCTATTCTACCAAAAGCCATCTATACATACAATGCACTTCCGATCCAAATTCCAATGTCATTTTTTAATGTGATGGAGAAACAAATCACCAACTTCATATGGAAGGGAAAGAAGCCTCGGATAAGTAAAGCAATACTGAAAAAGAAGAAGAAAGTGGGAGGCCTCACTCTACCTGATTTCAGAAGCTATTATACAGCCACAGTAGTCAAAACAGCCTGGTACTGGTACAACAACAGACACATAGACCAGTGGAACAGAATTGAGAACCCAGATATAAATCCATCCACATATGAGCAGCTGATATTTGACAAAGGCCCAGTGTCAGTTAATTGGGGAAAAGATAGTCTTTTTAACAAATGGTGCTGGCATAACTGGATATCCATTTGCCAAAAAAATGAAACAGGACCCATACCTCACACCATGCACAAAAACTAACTCCAAGTGGGTCAAAGACCTAAACATAAAGACTAAAATGATAAAGATCATGGAAGAAAACATAGGGACAACATTAGGATCCCTAATACATGGCATAAACAGTATACAAAACATTATAAAGAATGTAGAAGAAAAACTAGATAACTGGGAGCCCCAAAAAATCAAACACTTATGCTCATTCAAAGACTTCACCAAAAGAGTAAAAGACTATCTACAGATTGGGAAAAAGTTTTCAGCTATGACATTTTGTGTCAGTGCCTGATCTCTAAAATCTACATGATACTGCAAAAACTCAACTACAAAAAGACAAATAACCCAACTAAAAAATGTGCAAAAGATATGAACATACACTTCACTAAAGAAGATATTCAGGTAGCTAACAGATACATGAGGAAATGCTCATAATCATTAGCCATTACAGAAATGTAGATCAAAACTACAATAAGAATTCATCTCACTCCAACAAGGCTGGCATTAATCCAAAAAACACAAAATAATAAATGTTGGAGAGGCCGTGGAGAGATTGGAACACTTATACACTGCTGGTGGGAATGTAAAATGGTACAACCACTTTGGAAATCGATTTGGCACTTCCTTAAAAAGCTAGAAATAGAGGTACCATATGATCCAGCAATCCTACTCCTTGGAATACACCCTAGAGAAATAAGACCCTTTACACGAACAGATATATGCACACCCGTGTTCATTGCAGCACTGTTTACAATAGCAAAAAGCTGGAAGCAACCAAGGTGCTCATCAATGGATGAATGGATAAATAAATTATGGTATATTTACACAATGGAATACTATGCATCGATAAAGAACAGTGAAGAACCTGTGAAACATTTAATAATATGAAGGAACCTGGAAGTCATTAGGCCGAGCAAAATTAGTCAGTTGCAAAAGGACAAATATTGTATAAGACCACTATTATAAGAGCTGGAGAAATAGTTTAAACTGAGAAGAAAACATTCTTTTGTGATTATGAGAGTGGGGAGGGAGGGAGGGTGGGAGAGGGGCATTCACTAATTACATAATTAGATAGTAGATAAGAACTACTTTAGGTGAAGGGAATACAGAACACACAATAGAAGGGAGGCCAGCAGAACTGGACTAAACCAAAAGCAAAGAAGTTTCCTGAATAAACTGAATGCTTCAAAGCCCAGGGACAGTGGTTGGGGACCATGGTTTCAGGGGACATCTAAGTCCATTGGCATACTAAAACCTATTAAGAAAACATTTTGCATCCCAGTTTGAAGAGTGGCATCTGGGGTGGTAAATGTTAGCAAGTGGCCATCTAAGATGCTTCAATGAGTCTCAATCTACCTGGATCAAAGGAGAATGAAGAACACCAAGGACACAACATAATTATGAGCCCAAAAGACAGAAAGGGAGACTACATCATCCTGAGACCAGAAGAGCTAGATGGTGCCTGGCTACTGCCCTGACAGGGAATACAACAGAGAATCCCTGAGGGAGCAGGAGAGTAGTGGGATGTAGCCCCCAAATTCTCATAAAAAGACCAGATTTAATGGTCTGACTGAGACTAGAAGGACCCTGGTGGTCATGGACCCCAGAGCTTCTGTTGGCCCAGAACAGGACTATGGGGTGAAGAGTAGGCTTCTTGGATCAGGTGGACTTGAGACTATGTTGGCATCTTCTGCCTGGAGGGGAGATGAGAAGGTAGAGGGGGTTACAAGCTGTTGAAATGGACACAAAAAGGGAGAGTGGCGAGTGGGCTGTCTCATTAGGGGGAGAATAATTGGGAGCATGTAGCAAGGTGTATATAAGTTTTTGTGTGAGAGACTGACTTGATTGGTAAACTTTCACTTAAAGTACAACAAAAATTATAAAAAAAGAAACCTACCTACCTTGGGTAAATGCTCTGGCACTGGCTCTCTTGAGGATAAGCATTGCTCGTAGAAGCAGGCTTAAATTAAGCCCTTTTGAAATGTTATATTGGAGGCCCTTCCTAATGCAGGTGGGCTAAGACCCTCACTTAGAACAAAAGGCCTCGATCCAAGCTTACCTACAAGCCTTGCAGACAGCCCAGTCATAAATAGCTCAATACTCTGAAGAAGCTCTGTCCTTTCCTTCTGATACCCCTCTCCATTCTTTCTAGCTGGGTAACTGGGTTCTCTTGAAACACTGGGTGACAGATCTTGGCCTACAGGAAGCATGGGGGGAACCCTATCTTGTTTTATTAACCACTCACTCCTCTGTAAAACTAGAGGGAGTGAGGCCTTGGTTCCATTACACCCAGATAAAGAAGGCTTCACCTGTCGCCAAGGCCAGAACTTCTAGAGACACAGAAACAGTTCACTGTAACCCTCCCTAGAAAGCAGAACAGACAAGAGACCTCAGATAGCTGTTCAAGAAAAATAACCCTTAAGAGATAAGTGAAAATGGGTTTCTGCCTGAGATGTTCTATTTCAAACACCTCTGTTAACCTTCCATATAAACTGTTTAATAGTTATTTTTAACTGCCTCTACTACTCTTAAGTGTATGATGATCAGCCTAACCCTCACCTTTGTCTTGGCCTGGAGTGGGAGACCTGTCACTGCGTGCCCTAATACCCGACTCAAAACCTTAGTTTCCCCATGGGGTGAAAAAGCTGTTATTCAAGTTTCCCAGGCTGCTGCCACTGGGGCCAATCTCAAAAGTTGTTGGGTTTGTCATCAACAACCCCCTCGCTCTGACCCCATAAGCAATTTGTCAAATGTACCCCAAATAGTCCAAGGAGAGAGAGCCTTAATATATACCCTTACCCCAGTTTTCATCATGACCCTCCTTCACATACAACAGCAATATCCTTGTTTTAATGTGACTGACTTTTATAACTAACCAGGGCAACCAGTCTACTTTTGAGAACACTAAAAACCTAATTTGGAATCACACGCTCTCCCAGCTTACTGGTCCCTTCCCCTTTACTGATAAAACCTGGGAATGGGCATCAGACTGGAACTCTATATCGTGTTCCCCAAATACAACTCATTCTTGTCTTAACGACAGTAGAAATGTTTGTAGAAATGACTGTAAACCAATGCCTTGTAAATACTGAATACAAAGGCCGTGTCCTTGGGCCTTAGTACCTCAATATCCCAGAAACTGGGGCCAGCTGCCTAAGGCTTGTGCTAATATGACCCTCCGGAAATCGCACGGCAACTTAGAAGAACTTGGAGACCTCTAGGCCTCTGACCAGGGTGTGTAGATACTGATCCCTGGTATACCAAACAAATGTCACCCTAACTACTCATCAAACACATGCCCCACCTGGATATATTTTCGCTTGTGGGCAATCCTCACTTCCACAACTGTATATCCCTACACAAGATGACCTCCAAGTTGTAGCCATCCATTGTCTAAACCCCTTCCTCACAAATGGACAGTGCGCGCTAGCCTATAACCATCTTAAACAGCAGCAGGGAGGTGATAAAATCTTCCTGTCAAAAATGAGGAATTTTACATAGCACTATCTTTTGGGCAATAAAGTCATTCAACCTGGCAGTGCCCTGGGCAGGCATTTTAAATCATGAGCTCATGCTGTCCAATCTCACTTATACCCTAGAGTGTGTTGCTGATGAAATGGGAATTTCCATCAAGCTCCAACAACAACCCCCAGGTTCCCTCCTTAACATGGTCATTGACAACCATATGGCACTGGACTTCTTACTCGCTAAAGAAGGAGTGTGTGCCATGGCTAATACCTCCTGCTGTACTTATATTAATAACTCAGCCAAAGTAGAGGTCAATCTTCAACACATTCTTGAACAAGCTTCTTGGTTAAAAAGGCTACAAACCACCCTCATATCTGCCAACAATCTGCCTGGCATTACCAGCGACTTAAAAGGAAGGTGGTTTTCACAATTATTTAGCTGGTTATGGCCCCTAGTTTCCCCAATCTGCATGGTCCTTGCTCTTCTTCTACTTGGCCCTTGCATTTTTGTCTTGTAAACTGTTTCTTCCAGACTTGAAAAGCTACATTTCCACATGGTAGCAGTCCAAGGATTCCAGCTGAATCCCCGAGAAGAAGCAGTACAGCAGTTCCATGAAGGCCTCTAACTTGGCCCTTTTTCAGCATGAAGAAGTTATGGGAGACCTCCATCCCAATACTCCCCTTCTTCTTTTTTTTTAATTAAAAGGAACCTTTTAGAGGAGGGATTGAAAACCTCAATCAACACCCCTTCCCCCCTTTCTTTGTCTTGCTAACCACAAGCTTGTTTTGAGCAATATTTTTGAGGAAGTCACAGCAGGTAGTGGCTCCATCCACTGACATAGCCCAAGCTACACCCTGAAGCATGTGCAGACTGAAGAAATCACATCGTTCATCCGACCCTGGATGCAATTGTCACTGGAAGGAATGATATTTCCCAGCCCATGATTTCACCTGATTCCATTTTAGAAGCAAGGGGTCCCACTACATGTACATCTGATGGAAGATGATTTAATATCTGGACCCCCAAATATGGGCATGCAAGAGCTAAGGGTTGAAAGTTCTGGGTACCAAATCCAACCCCCAATGTCATTGGAAACAAAAAGCTCCCCAGCCCCCTTAGACGGGGAGGACGGCACGCACTCCTTATATGCTGTGCAGACAATAAACTTGCCACTTTCTGTTTCCCTTGCAATTAGCATCCATCTTATTTCAATCGGCTAATAGGACATGAACCCGAGTGGCATACGGTTACATCAGCAACAGGATTTCCAGGGAGAGGCTGGTGGATTCTAACAGCTAACATTTTGGTTGGCAGCCACAGCTCTTAACCACAATGCCAGAAATGATACAGTTCCATTTATTTACCTCTGCCCTTAAGTTATAGGTATTATGCATATACTTTGCCTGTTATAGTGCTAGAAGATGAGCCCCTCAGGTTGGAAGACACTCAAAATATGACTGGGAAAGCATTTCTCCAGAAAGCGGAGTGGACATTTATGATGTGGATGGAGCAAAGATTTCAGAACTTTCATTTGGTGAGGTGGCACAACTCAAAATGAGAAGAAAGAGCTGTAAACATCCATTAATAATCAAAACCTGGCATGTATGAAGTATGAATCTAGAAAAATTGGAAATCATCAAAAATGAAATGAAACACATACACATCTATATCCTAGGCACTAGGTGAGCCGAAATGGGCTGGTGTTGGTCATTTTGAATCAAACAATCATATGGTCTACTATGTTGGGAATAACAAATTGAAGAGGAATCGCGTTGCATTATCAAATAGAATATTTCAAGATCTACCCTGAAGTACAGTGCTGTCAACAGTAGGATAGTATCCATATGCCTTCAAGAAGGAAAAGTTAATACGATCATTATTCAAATTTAATGCACCAGCCACTAATGGCAAAGATGAGGAAGCTGAAGATATTTACCAACTTGTGCAGTGTGAAATTGATCAGACATGCAATCAAGATTCATTTGTAATTACTGATAATAGGGATGTGAAAATTGGAAACAAAGAAGAAAGGGCAGTTGGAAGTACAGCATTGTTGATAAAAAAGATGCTGGAAATTGCTTGATAGAATTTTGCAAGTCCAATGAAGCCTTCACTGAAAATACCTTTTTTAAACAACATAAATGGTGACTATACACGTGGACCTCACTGGATGGAAAATACAGCAATCAAATCAACTAAAAGTGTGGAAAGAGGCAATGGAAAAGCTCAGTATCATCATTCAGAACAAGGCCAGCGGCTGACTGCAGAAAAGACCATCAATTTCTCATACGCAAGTTCAAGTTGAAGAAAATTAGACTTGAAGCTGAAGAAAATTAGAACAAGTCCACAAAAGCCAAAATACAACCTTGAGTATATCCCACCTGAGTTTGCAGACCATCTCAAGAATAGATTTGATGAATTGAACACTAATGACCAAAGACTGGACGAGTTGTGGGAAGACATCAAGGACATCAAAGATAAAGAAAACAAAAAGACATGAAAAAGACAGGAAAGAAAGAAAGACCAAAATGGATATCAGAAGAGACTGTAAAACTGCCTCTTAAATGTAGAGTAGCTAAAGTGAAAGGAAGAAATGATGAAGTAAAAGAGCTGAACAGATGATTTCAAAAGGCAGCTTGAAAGACAAGGTAAAGTACTATAATGACATGTGCAAAGACCTGGAATTGGAAAACTAAGAGGGAATAACAGGCTTGACTTTTCTCAAGCTGAAAGAACTGAAGAAAAAATTCAAAGCTCGAGTTGCAATTTTGAAGGATTCTACAGGCAAAATTCTGAATGATGGACAAAGCATCAAAAGAAGATGTGAAGAATACACAGAGACAATGTACCAGAAACAACTGGTCAACATTCAGGTGTTTCAGGAGATGGCATATGACCAAGAACCACTGCTATTGCAGGAAGAAGTCCAGGCAGCTCTGAAGGCATTGATGAAAAACAAGACCCCAGCAACTGATGGAATACCAATTGAGATGTTTCAACAAAAGAATGGAACACTGGAAGCACTCACTTGTCTACGCCGAGGATGCAATGTTGGAAGTGCTCACTCTCCTATGCCTAGAAATTTGGAAGGCAGCTACCTGGCCAACTGACTGCAATAGATCCATATGTGTGTCCATTCCAAAGAAAGGTGGCCCAACAGAATATGGAAATTATTGAATATAAATTATGGAATGATATTTATATCATTAATACCATACTCAAGTAAAATTTTGAAGATCACTTAAAATGGTTGCGTCAGTACAGCAACAGAGATCTGCCAGAAATTCAAACTGGCTTCAGAAGAGAACGTGGAATGAGGGGTGTCATTGCTGATGTCAGATGGAACTTGGCTGAAAGTAGAGAATACCAGAAAGATGTTTACTTGTGTTTTATTGACTATGCAAAGGCATTAGACTGTGTGGATCGTAATAAATTATAGATAATGTCGTGAAGAATGAGAATTCCAGAACACTTAATTGTGCTTATAAGGATCCTGTACATAGACCAAGAGGCAGTCGTTACAACACAGCAAGGGGACACTGCGTGGTTTTAAGTCTGGAAAGGGATGCGTCAGGTTGGCTTCCTTTCATCATCTTTACACAGTTTGTATGCTTGGCAAATTATCTGAGAAACTGGACCCTACAAAGATGAATGTAACATTGGGATTGTTGGAAGACTCATTAACAGCCTGTGATATGGAGATGGCACAATCTTACATGATGAAAGTGAAGAGGACTTAAAGCATTTACTGAGGAAGATTCAAGACTTTAGTATAGCCTCACAACTGGACCAATAAGCAATATCATAACAAATGGAGGAAAGATTGACATTGTTTAGAATGTCATTTTACTTGGATCCTCCATCAACGCCCCTGGAAGAAGCAGCAGTCAAGAAATCAACTGACACATTGCATTGGGCAAATCTGCTGCAAAAGACCTCTTTGAAGTGTTAAAAAACAAAGATGCATTTTGAGGACTAAGGTGCACCACACCCAAGCCATGATATTTTGATATTTGCTTACCTCAAATGAATGTGAAAGCTGGACAATGAATAAGGAAGACTGAAGAAGAATTGACGCCTTTGAATTATAGTGTTGGTGAAGAGAACGACCAAGTCTGTCTTGGAAGAAATACAGCCAGAGTGCTTCTTGGAAGCAAGAATGGTGAGACTTCATCTCATGTACTTTAAACATGTTATCAAGAGGGACCAGTACCTGGAGAAGGACATCATGCTTGGTAAAATAGATGGTCAGTGAAAAAGAGGAAGACCCTTGATGAGCTGGATTGCCATGGTGGCTGCAACAGTGGGCTCAAACATAACAACAATTGTTAGGCTGGTGCAGGACTGGGCAGTGTTTTGTTCTGTTGTACACTGGGTCTGTATGAGTTGGAACTGGCTCAATGGCATCTAACAACAAAAAACAGCCGACATCATTCTCAATGGAGAGAGGCTAAAAACATTCCTCTTGAGAATAGGAGCAAGGAAGGACGTCTTTTATCACCACTCTGACTTAACATTGTGCTGGAAGTCCTAGCTGTAGCAATAAGGCAAGAAAATGAAATAAAAGACATCCAAGCTGGTAATGAAGAAGTAAAACTGCTCCTATTCATGGATGATATAATACTGTACATAGAGAACCATGAAGACAATTACTGGAATTAAAAAGATTCAGCAAGTCAGTTTAAACAGAGTTTCTTGGGGGCTGTGGGTGCATCTAATATAGGTGGACACTTTGGCAAGCCTTTTGCCTGCTCTGGATCCTGTAGCTGGCTCCTGTTTGTCTGACTTCTAGTTCTTGAGACTTGAGCTAGCAGTTTACTGCAGGTAAGCCTTGCCTACGGATCTTGAGATTCATCAGTCTTCTAAACCTGTAAGCAGGGGCCCTGCTATCTGACCTGTCGATCTTGAGTTTGCCAGCCCCTGTAGCTACATGAATCAGGAGAAGTCTCTAACCTGACTCACAGACTTGGGATGTTCCAGCCTCTATATCCGTGTGAGCCATTTCCTTGATAAAATCTCTCTATATAGATATTTATATGCTTCACTTGTTTTGTTTCTCTAGAGAACCTAGTCTAAAACATGTATTAGCTGTTTAGTGAGAAACTAATTTGCTTCATCTAAAGCACAATAACAAAAAGGCAAGTATTGCTTTTTATGTTGTCACTGTCAACATCATTTTTTATCAAAATAGAATTATGGTACCTCTGGTGGTGCAGTAGTTAAAAGCTACAACTGCTAACCAAAAGGTCGGCAGCTCAAATCTACCAGCTGCTCCTTGGAAACCTTATGGGGCAGTTCTACATTGTCCTGTAGGGTCGCAATAAGTTGGAATCAACTGAACAGCAATGGGATTTTTTAAGAGTATCTGCCAGTGTGATGGGGAAGAAGGAATTGCTTGGTCTGAGTCCCAGGTATTTGGCTGGTGGAATTTAGAAAAATGGTAGCAGAATTTGGGGTAAAAGATCAAAACATGGAATTGAATATTGTAATTTTGTGGTGCTTACTGTTAAATAGCCAAAGAGGAGACAAACAGTAAACTTTAAAAAATACTTGCTTTAAAAAAAAACTATCACAGGAGTTATATTTACTATAAAGCATATAGGGTCGCTATGATTTGGAATTGAGTCAACGGCAATGGATTTGGTTTGTTTGTTTTTTAAATTTAGGAAACAGAGAGTATAAAAAATAATAACAAAGTTCAGAACTGCCTAGTTCTATCAAATGATGAAGAGACCCATAATATTAAAAAACTCCTTATCAATCTATAAAATAAATAATCAAGGTGATCAAATAGTTGATTAAGGAAAGCTCTTTCTCTCTCCCTCTTTTATATTTAATGTGGTGATTCCAACTAGTAGATGAAGGGGTAACAAAATTAGAATATTAGCATTTAGCAATCCCTGATGAAAAAATGAGTCTAGACAATGACCATCAAAGCTGTTGAAACAGGTAGAGCAAATCCTTAGAATAAACTTAATGAGAGGCAACATTTCCTCTCTAAGTGATTAGCCAAAAAGGCATTCCCAGATACACAAAAATTGAGAGAATTTCTTGCTAGCAGAACTAGTCTACAAGCAATATGAAAGAATGACCATCTCTGTAATGTGTGGGCCAGAGAGACATCTGAACTAATCAACTGAACGCTATTAAAAAAACAGACAATATATGTCTCTTGAACGGATCAGAGGAAAAATGGACACCACCACTTAGATGGAGATAGGGAAAAGAATTTACTCATATCTGTTCATGAAGCATATGTAAATATGGGCAAGGAGTCAAACTTATTGATTTAAGGGAAAAAAGAAAGCTCGTTCCAAATAATGTCAGGTAATGATAAAATATTAACAGAAGGATTTCTTTTTAAATGATTTTTAAAATTAACTATTAAATACCTGAGTGCTTGCCTCAACACTGCCTTTGTCTTTTTCTCTTCCCATTGTCCTTGCTTTGTTCTCCCTACCCTTCCTAACCTGCCGCACCTTTTTCCATTTAGCCTACAGGTTACATACTGCAGGCCCCTCTTTAAACTGAGTCTCATCTCTAAAGTCCCTAGTTGTTTTTCCTCCCTATATAGTCATCTGGGAACCCTGGTGGCATAGTGGGTAAGTGCTATGGCTGCTAACCAAAGGGTCAGCAGTTCAAATCTGCCCGGCGCTCCTTGGAAACTCTATGGGGCAGTTCTACTCTGTCCTATTGGGTTGCTATGATTTGGAATTCACTCGATTGCACTGGGGTTTTTTTTTGGGGGGGGGGGGGTTATGTAGTCATCCTGTCCTAGCTCCCCAAATCTCTCTCAGCAACATTTTCATAAGACTTCTGCACATTTAATCTGATTTTCTCTTCAATTCCTCCTGTTGAGCCCACAACCCCCTTTTCTCCACATCCCAAATAATCATACGACAAAATCAAATACTCTGAAAAGAGAATAAACTCAACTTCCCAATTAAACAAAAATTTTTGAATGAAAGATATACTGAAAATGCATGTACAATCAGTGTGACTACCTACTTTTTCTTCACAAAAAGTTCCTACTAATATGAAAATTTTTATAATGCACTGGTAAAGCAGAAACTTCTGAATTTAAATTTTACATGTTGAAATTTTCTATACATGCTAAATTCTTGTGTCAACTTTTTGAGATATCTATTGACAAAACACATATATTTTAGTGTTAAAATACTTTAATTCTTTTTTATGACTTTATAACTCTGTTGCATTTTTTTTATACTCGATATAACACCCATTTTTAAGTGTAAAGTCCAATAATTTTTAATAAATTTACCAAATTGTGCAACCATCACCATAACATTTTAATTACCACTCATGCCTATTTACTTTAAATCCTTGTTTAACATTTTGCATGAATAAATGTTTTGAAATGCTAAACATTAGTTCAGTGTAAAAGCTAAAAACTGTACACTCAGGCCGAGTTCCAAAATTTAGGTTTTTTAAGGAAACACATACTGACCTACTGAAATGTATGAATGTATTTTCTTTATATAGCAGCTTTACAGTTCACATACCATACAATTCACCACTAAAAATGTTTGAGTCAGTGTTTCTTTTTTTTTTCAGTAACTTTTATTGAGCTTCAAGTGAACGTTTACAAATCAAGTCAAACTGTCACATATAAGTTTATATACACCTTACTCCGTACTCCCACTTGCTCTCCCCCTAATGAGTCAGCCCTTCCAGTCTCTCCTTTCCTGACAATGTTGCCAGCTTCCAACTCTCTCTATCCTCCCATCCCCCCTCCAGACAGGAGATGCCAACACAGTCTCAAGTGTCCACCTGATACAAGTAGCTCGCTCTTCATCAGCATCTCTCTCCTACCCACTGTCCAGTCCCTTCCATGTCTGATGAGTTGTCTTCGGGAGTGGTTCCTGCCCTGGGCCAACAGAAGGTTTGGGGACCATGACCACCGGGATTCCTCTAGTCTCAGTCAGACCATTAAGTCTGGTCTTTTTATGAGAATTTGGGGTCTGCATCCCACTGTTCTCCTGCTCCCTCAGGGGTTCTCTGTTGTGCTCCCTGTCAGGGCAGTCATCGGTTGTGGCCAGGCACCAACTAGTTCTTCTGGTCTCAGGATGATGTGGTCTCTGGTCCATGTGGCCCTTCTGTCTCTTGGGCTCTTAGTTATCGTGTGACCTTGGTGTTCTTCATGCTCCTTTGACCCAGGTGGGTTGAGACCAATTGATGCATCTTAGATGGCCGCTTGATAGGATTTAAGACCCCAGACACCACATTTCAAAGTGGAATGCAGAATGTTTTCATAATAGAATTATTTTGCCAATTGACTTAGAAGTCCCCTTAAACCATGGTCCCCAAACCCCCGCCCTTGCTCCGCTGACCTTTGAAGCATTCAGTTTATCCCGGAAGCTTCTTTGCTTTTGGTCCACTCCAGTTGAGCTGACCATCCATGTATTGAGTATTGTCCTTCCCTTCGCCTAAAGCAGTTCTTATCTACTAACTAATCAGTAAACAACCCTCTCCCCGCCCGCCCCCCCCCCCGTAACCACAAAACTGTGTGTTCTTCTCAGTTTGTACTGTTTCTCAAGATCTTATAATAGTGGTCTTATACAATATTTGTCCTTTTGCCTCTAATTTCGCTCGGCATAATGCCTTCCAGGTTCCTCCACTTTATGAAATGTTTCACAGATTCGTCACTGTTCTTTATTGATGCGTAGTATTCCATTGTGTGAATATACCACAATTTATTTAACCATTCATCCGTTGATGGACACCTTGGTTGCTTCCAGCTTTTTGCTATTGTTAACAGAGCTGCAATAAACATGGGTGTGCATATATCTGTTTGTATAAAGTCTCTTCTTTCTCTAGGGTGTATTCCAAGGAGTAGGATTGCTGGATCATATGGTACCTCTATTTCTAGCTTTTTAAGGAAGTGCCAAATCGATTTCCAAAGTGGTTGTACCATTTTACATTCCCACCAGCAGTGTATAAGTGTTCCAATCTCTCCACGGCATCTCCAACGTTTATTATTTTGTGTTTTTTGGATTAATGCCAGCCTTGTTGGAGTGAGATGAATTCTCATCGTAGTTTTAATTTGCATTTCTCTAATGGCTATTGATTGAGAGCATTTTCTCATGTATCTGTTAGCTGCCTGAATATCTTCTTTAGTGAAGTGCGTGTTCATATCCTTTGTCCACTTCTTGATTGGGTTGTTTGTCTTTTTGTGGTTGAGTTTTGACAGACTCATATAGATTTTAGAGATCAGTCGCTGGTCGGAGATGTCGTAGCTGAAAATTCTTTCCCAGTCTGTAGGTGGTCCTTTTATTCTTTTTGTAAAGTCTTTAGATGAGCATAGGTGTTTGATTTTGAGGAGCTCCCAGTTATCTGCTTTCTCTTCGTCATTTTTGGTAGTGTTTTGTATTCTCTTTATGCCTTGTATTAGGGCTCCTAATGTTGTCCCTATTTTTTTCTTCCATGATCTTTATCGTTTTAGTCTTTATGTTTAGGTCTTAGATCCACTTGGAGTTAGTTTTTGTGCATGGTGTGAGGTGTGGGTCCTGTTTCATTTTTTTGCAAATGGATATCTAGTTATGCCAGCACCATTTGTTAAAAAGACTATCTTTTCCCCCAATTAACTGACATGGGGCCTTTGTCAAATATCAGCTGCTCATATGTGGATGGATTTATATCTGGGTTCTCAACTCTGTTCCACTGGTCTATGTGCCTGTTGTTGTACCAGTACCAGGCTGTTTTGACTACTGTGGCTGTATAATAGCTTCTGAAATCAGGTAGAGTGAGGCCTCCCACTTTCTTCTTCTTTTTCAGTAATGCTTTACCTATCCGAGGCTTCTTTCCCTTCCATATGAAGTTGGTGATTTGTTTCTCCATCACATTAAAAAATGACATTGGAATTTGGATCAGAATTGCATTGTATGTATAGATGGCTTTTGGTAGAATAGACATTTTTACTATGTTAAATCTTCCTATCCATGAGCAAGGTATGTTTTTCCACTTAAGAAGGTCCTTTTTAGTTTCTTGCAGTAGTACTTCGTAGTTTTCTTTGTATAGGTCTTTTCCATCTTTGGTAAGGTTTATTCCTAAGTATTTTATCTTCTTGGGGGCTACTGTGAATGGTATTGATTTGGTGATTTCCTCTTCGATGTTCTTTTTGTTGATGTAGAGGAATCCAAGTGATTTTTGTATGTTTATCTTATAACCTGAGACTCTGCCAAATTCTTCTATTAGTTTCAGTAGTTTTCTGAAGGATTCCTTAGGGTTTTCTGTGTATAAGATCATGTCATCTGCAAATAGAGATAATTTTACTTCCTCCTTGCCAATCCGGATGCCCTTTATTTCTTCGTCTAGCCTGATTGCTCTGGCTAGGACCTCTAGCACAATGTTGAATAAGAGTGGTGATAAACGGCATCCTTGTCTGGTTCCCGTTCTCAAGGGAAATGCTTTCAGGCTCTCTCCATTTAGAGTGATGTTGGTTGTTGGCTTTGTATAGATGCCCTTTATTATGTTGAGGAATTTTCCTTCAGTTCCTATTTTGCTGAGAGTTTTTATCATAAATGGGTGTTGGACTTTGTCAAATGCCTTTTCTGCATCAATGGATAAGATCATGTGGTTTTTGTCTTTTGTTTTATTTATATGGTGGATTACATTAATGGTCTTTCTAATATTAAAACAGCCTTGCATACCTGGTATAAATTGCACTTGGTCATGGTGGATTAATTTTTTGATATGTTGTTGAGTTCTATTGGCTAGAATTTTGTTGAGAATTTTTGCATCTATGTTCATGAGGGAAATAGGTCTGTAATTTTCTTTTTTTGTGTTGTCTTTACCTGGTTTTGGTATCAGGGAAATGGTGGCTTCATAGAATGAGTTAGGTAGTATTCTGTCATTTTCCATGCTTTGAAATACCTTTAGTAGTAGTAGTGTTAACTCTTCTCTGAAAGTTTGGTAGAACTCTGCAGTAAAGCCATCCGGGCCAGGGCTTTTTTTCGTTGGGAGTTTTTTGATTACTGTTTCAATCTCTTTTTTTGTTATGGGTCTATTTAGTTGTTCTACTTCTGATTGTGTTAGTTTAGGTAGGTAGTGTTTTTCTAGGGATTCATCCATTTCTTCAAGGTTTGCAGATTTGTTAGAGTACAATTTTTTGTAATAATCTGATATGATTCTTTTAATTTCAGTTGGGTCTGTTGTGATGTGGCCCATCTCATTTCTTATTCGGGTTATTTGTTTCCTTTCCTGTATTTCTTTAGTCAGTCTGGCCAATGGTTTATCAATTTTGTTAATTTTTTCAAAGAACCAACTTTTGGCTTTGTTAATTCTTTCAATTGTTTTTCTGTTCTCTAATCCATTTAGTTCAGCTCTAATTTTTATTATTGGTTTTCTTCTGGTGCCTGATGGATTCTTTTGTTGCTCACTTTCTATTTGTTCAAGTTGTAGGGACAGTTCTCTGATTTTGCCTCTTTCTTCTTTTTGTATGCGTGCATTTATCGATATAAATTGGCCTCTGAGCACTGCTTTTGCTGTGTCCCAGGGGTTTTGATAGGAAGTATTTTCATTCTCGTTGCATTCTATGAATTTCCATAGTCCCTCCTTAATGTCTTCTATAACCCAGTCTTTTTTCAGGAGGGTATTGTTCAGTTTCCAAGTATCTGATTTCTTTTCCCTAATTTTTCTGTCACTGATTTCCACTCTTATGGCCTTGTGGTCTGAGAAGATGTTTTGTAATATTTTGATATTTTGGATTCTGCAAAGGTTTGTTTATGACCTAATATGTGGTCAATTCTAGAGAATGTTCCATGTGCGCTAGGAAAAAAAGTATACTTTGGAGCAGTTGGATGGAGAGTTCTGTATAAGTCAATGAGGTGAAGTTGGTTGATTGTTGTAATTAGGTCTTCCGTGTCTCTATTGAGCTTCTTACTGGATGTCCTGTCCTTCTCCCAAAGTGGTGTGCTGAAGTCTCCTACTATAATTGTGGAAGTGTCTATCTCACTTTTCAGTTCTGTTAAAATTTGATTTATGTATCTTGCAGCCCTGTCATTGGGTGCATAAATATTTAATATGGGTATATCTTCCTGGTCAATTGTCCCTTTTATCATTATCTACTGTCCTTCTTTATCCTTTGTGGTGGATTTAAGTTTAAAGTCTCTTTTGTCAGAAATTAATATTGCTACTCCTGCTCTTTTTTGCTTATTGTTTGCTTGATATATTTTTTTCCATCCTTTGAGCTTTAGTTTGTTTGTGTCTCTGAGTCTAAGGTGTGTCTCTTGTAGGCAGCATACAGACGGATCGTGTTTCTTTATCCAGTCTGAGACTCTCTGTCTCTTCATTGGTACATTTAGTCCATTTACATTCAGCATAATTATAGATAAGTATGTGTTTAGTGTTGTTATTTTGTTGCCTTTTTATGTGTGTTGTTGACAATTTCATTTTTCCACTTACTTTTTTTGTGCTGAGACATTTTTCTTTGTCAATTGTGTGTTCCTCATTTTCATAGTATTTGACTTTATGTTTGCTGAGTCATTACGTTTTTCTTGGTTTTTATTTTGAGTTAAGGAGTTGTTATACCTCTTTGTGGTTACCTTAATATTTACCTCTATTTTTCTAAGTAAAAACCTAACTTATATTGTCCTATATCGCTTTGTATCCCTCTCCATATGGCAGTTCTATGCCACCTGTATTTAGTCCCTCTTTTTGATTATTGTGGTCTTTTACATATTGACTTCAATGATTCCCTGTTTTGAGCTTTTTTTTTTTAATTAATCTTAATTTGTTTTTGTGATTTCCCTCTTTGAGTTGATATCAGGATGTTCTGTTCTGTGACCAATTTCCTTTAGTATTTCTTGTAGCTTTGGTTTGGTTTTTGCAAATTCTCTAAACTTGTGTTTATCTGTAAATATCTTAATTTCGCCTTCATATTTCAGAGAGAGTTTTGCTGGATATATGATCCTTGGCTGGCAGTTTTTCTCCTTCAGTGCTCTGTATATGTCGTCCCATTCCCTTCTTGCCTGCATGGTTTCTGCTGAGTAGTCTGAACTTATTCTTATTGATTCTCCCTTGAAGGAAACCTTTCTTTTCTCCCTAGCTGCTTTTAAAATTTTCTCTTTATCTTTGGTTTTGGCAAGTTTGATGATAATATGTCTTGGTGTTTTTCTTTTTGGATCAATCTTAAATGGGGTTCGATGAGCATCTTGGATAGATATGCTTTCGTCTTTCATGATGTCAGGGAAGTTTTCTGTCAGCAGATCTTCAACTATTCTCTCTGTGTTTTCAGTTATCGCTCCCTGTTCTGGGACTCCAATCACACGCAAGTTGTCCTCCTTGATGGGGTCCCACATGATTCTTAGGGTTTCTTCATTTTTTTTAATTCTTTTATCTGATTTTTTTTCGTCTATGTTGGTGTTAATTCCCTGGTCCTCCAGATTTCCCACTCTGCATTCTAATTGCTCGAGTCTGCTCCTCTGACTTCCTATTGCATTGTCTAATTCTGTAATTTTATTGTTAATCTTTTGGATTTCTGAATGCTGTCTCTCTATGGATTCTTGCAGCTTATTAATTTTTCCACTATGTTCTTGAATAATCTTTTTGAGTTCTTCAACTGTTTTATCAGTTTGTTCGTTGGCTTTTTCTGCAGATTGCCTTATTTCATTTCTGAGGTCATCCCTGATATCTCGAAGTATTCTGTAAATTAGTTTTTTATATTCTGTATCTGATAATTCCAGGATTGTATCTTCATTTGGGAAAGATTTTGATTCTTTTGTTTGGGGGGTTGTAGAAGCAGTCATGGTCTGCTTCTTTATGTGGTTTGATATCGACTGCTGTCTCCGAGCCATCACTAAGATATTGTAGTGATTTATTCTGTATTTGCTCACTGAGTTTATCTTGTTTTGTTTTCTTTCAGTATACGTGGATGGGCTACTAGATTGTGCTGTCTTGATTGTTGTAGCCCTTCACTTACTTATGACCTATTACCAGCTGGTTTGGGCTGTTACCAGATATATATGCCTGAGTCCATTCCCTATTCTTGAGTAGAATCCGATTTTGGGTCATCAAGTGTGTGATGCACCCTGTCACCTATCCACCTTGAGAAGTAGTGGTGATAATTGTGCGCACCAGATTCTAGTAGCAGCTGGGGTTCACACTCCAGGGGGGCAGGATGCTGACAGGCTTCCCCCAAGTGTCAATGAGGTAGGTGTGTCTCTATTCCTAAAGCATCTTGGTGGGTGGGCTCTGCAGCTGTACCTTAGGCCCCCAGTGCAAGTACCTCTACAGATTGGTAGGTGTCACCCTCCTTAGACCCCTAAGGCAGGAGGCTAGGTGGTCTGGGGGGAGCTTCAGCCCTCAGTTCCCTGTTGTGGGTCAGTGAGGGCTCTGTTGAATATGCAGAGATATCAGACCTGGGAAACTTGTCTTTCTAGTAAATTCGCTAAAAAAAAAAAAAAAAAACGCAGTCAGATCCCTATCAGAAATGCCTTTGCATTATAATAGCCACCTTGTTCCCTGTAGGGTTGAAAGCCCGAGACTGTGGATCACTTATGCTTGGCTGGAGCTGGTTCTGTGTTTTTAGTCCAATTAGGGAAGGATTTTTGGTCCCTGGGTTTTTTTGTGGTTGCTTCTCTCAGGCCGGAAGAATGGGTAAGGAAAAGACCAAAAAAAAAAAAAAGAAAGAAAAGAAAAAGCAGGGAGCAGTTCTCCCTCTGGCTCAGGAAATTCCAATGTTAATGAGGCCACCTGGGAAGGGGAGGGGAGGGTTCAGATAGATAGAAGAGAGTAGCACCCCGGAATATAGACAAAGTTACTTATCTTGCTTGGGATGACTGTTTTATCTGAGATTTCTGAGGGGCACGTTGCCTGTGTGCACTGGCTGGGTAGAGATTGCCCCCGAGGGTCAGGCCCGCGTCCCGTGCTTGGGCTGTCTCAGAAGCCGTGGTCAGTTCCTCTGCTGCCTGTCCAAAGCCCAGCATCAAGGTTCCCTGGCTGGGACGCTGCACTCCCGGCTCCAAAAGCAGTCGCTGCCTCCCAGTGACTTCTCCTCCCGTCAGCCAAGTCACCGCGCCACCTGCGCGGACCAGTTGGGCCCCCTCCCGGGGTCAGTTCAGGGGGGTAGGGCTGCGCTCCGTGTTTGTGCCATCACAGGATGTTGTGCTCAGCCCCCCTGCGCCCAGTCCAAAGCCCGGCGCCAAGGTTACCTGACTGGGACGCTGGCTCCAAGCTCCGAAAACAGTCGCTGCTTCCCTGTAGCTGTTCGTTCACGGTCTCTGACACTCAGGTCAACTCTTTAAATCTGTGTTTGTTGGTCAGGATTTATAGATTGTCATGTATGTGATCGATTCACTTGTTTTTCCGAGTCTTCGTTGCAAGAGGGATCTGAGGTAGTGTCTACCTAGTCAGCCATCTTGGCCCCCTCCTAGTGTTTTGTTTTTTTTTTTTTTTACTATATTTGCTATGATTTACAACCATCACCATGATCTAATTCCAGAACATTTCCAATTCCCCATGGCAGAAGTTTTTTAAAATAAACATTATAGACGCCATTGTTGTTAGGTGCTGTTGAGTTGGTTCTGACTGATAGCCACCCTTACGTACAACAGAACAAAACACTGTCTGTCCTGTGCCATCCTCACAATTGTTGTTATGCTTGAACCCACTGTTGCAGCCACTATGTCAGTCCATCTTGTTGAGAGTCTTTCTCTTTGTCACTGACCCTCTACTTATCAAGCACAATGTCCTTCTCCAGGAAATGGTCCCTCCTGATAACATGTCCAAAGTATGTGAGATAAAGTCCCATCATCCTCACTTCTAAGGAGCATTCTGGCTGTACTTCTTCCAAGACAGATTTGTTCATTCTTCTACATACAAGTCCTTTATAAGATCTCTGATTTGAAAAATGTTCTTCAACCCTATGGGTTGTTTTTGTACTTACTTGATGGTGTTCTTTGAAAAACATACATTTTTAATTTGATGTTGCGTAGCTAATGTTCTTCTTTGTTGTTTGTGCTTTTCATGGCTTATGTAAGAAACTCGTGCCTTTATGTGTTATATTTAGTTCTTTGATTAGTTATTAATTAATTTTTGTACATAGGGTGATATCTTAAGTGTTCAACTTTAGTCTTTTGCATGTGAATATTCAGTTGTTCCACACAGTTTATTGAAAAGACTATTCTTTCCTCCATTGAAGTATCTTGGTGACTTTGTTGAAAATCAGTTGAGTACAAATGTGAGTGCTGATTTCTGTATTCTTAATTATACTGATTTATTCTTATGCCAGTAATATGCTGACTTGATCATTGTAGCTTTGCAGAAATTTTTGAAATTGGGAAGTATGAGTCCTTCAACTTTGTTCTTTTTGTAAGATTCTGGATGGATTTTATAGAAGAATAAGAATGTCTAGTATTGATTTTGCATGTTAAGATATTGGATCCAACAAATTTTTTTTCAGTCTCTCATACAAAAATTTATGTACCCCTTGCTATGTACTTAGTTGCTCTCCCCTTCATGAGACAGCACACTCCTTCCCTCAGCTCTCTATTTTCATGTCCATTAAGCCACCTTCTGACCCCCTCTACCCTCTCATCTCCTCTCCAGACAGTAGCTGCTAACATAGTCTCTTGTGTCTACTTGATCCAAGGAGCTCACTCTTCACCAGTGTCATTTTCTATCCCATAGTCCAGTCCAATCCCTGTATGAAGAGTTGGCTTTGGGAATGGTTCCTGTCTTGGGCTAACAGAAGGTCTGGGGACCATGACCTCCAGAGTCCTTCTAGTCTCAGCCAGACCATTAAGTCTGGTCTTACAAGAATTTGGGGTCTGCATCCCATTGCTCTCCTGCTCCCTCAGGGGTTCTCTGTTGTTTTCCGTGTCAGGACAGCCATCAGTTGTAGGTGGGCACAGTCTAGTTTTTCTGGTCTCAGGCTGATGTAGTCACTGGTTCATGTGGCCCTTTCTGTCTCTTGGGCTCATAATCACCTTGCGTCCTTGGGGTTCTTCATTCTCCCTTGCTCCAGGTGGATTGAGACCAGTTGGTGCATCTTAAATGGCTGCTTGCTAGCATTTAAAACCCCAGACACCACTCTCCAAAGTGGGATGCAGAGTGTTTTCTTAATAGATTTTATTATGCCAATTGACCTAGATGTCCCTGGAAACCATGGTCCACAAACCCCTGCACCTGATACACTGGCCTTCGAAACTTTCAGTTTATTTAGGAAACTTCTTTGCTTTCGATTTAGTCCATTTGTGCTGACCTGGCCTGTATTGTGTGTTGTCTTTCCCTTCACCTAAAATAGTTCTTGTCTACTATCTGATTAGTGAAATCCTCCATTTCTCTCTCCCTCACCACTTAATTTTTTTTTTTTTTTTTTTTTTTTCGTGTCAACTAAAACTCTTCTCAGCTGTGTAAGGTGCTTTGTCTTGTGATGGCAAGATAATTTTTTCTCCTACGTTAACAGGCCTATAGCCATCAAGTTTGTTTTTGTAGATTTTATGTTCAGTTTTAACTTCTTCAGGAGTAAACTTTACCCTGCTGCATCTAACACAGTTGTGGTTTCCTTCGGGAATTTCCTTTTAAATCACATTTTTTTCAAAATATGCTTTCCAGTATTCATTTTATCTTAAACATGTCAATGTAATTGTTTTTTAAAAACACTCAAACATAATCCCTAAAACCTGAGGAAATGTATGGTAATATTTCTTGTGTAGTTCTCACTCAGTTACTTTCTTAAATATTAAAGATTTCTCTTCAAGTGAAATACTTTCCAAAGTTTGTTGGAGAGGAAATTATCAGGATAAGATCTCAAAGAAAATCTTTTTTTGGTTTGCTTGTTTATAGCCTGTACAGTGTGTGTTAAGTTTGGGCATTTTTTAAACTAAGGACATAAAGATACTCTGTATTAAACCCTGGTGGCGTAGTGGATAAGTGCCATGGCTGCTAACCAAAAGGTTGGCAGTTCAGATCACCAGGCGTTCCTTGGAAACTCTTAGGGGCAGTTCTACTCTGTCCTATAGGGTCACTATGAGTTGGAATCAACTTGACAGACACGGGTATTGACTTTTTGTTTATGGGTTTTTCCTTACTTCCAACTATGAGTTTAGGTGGTTCAGGAAACTATAACACATTTCACAGGATATATATATAAATCTTAGGTGGAGAGAAATCACAAAGAATCACAAAGAACCCATAAATACTTTAAAATGTAGCTAAAACTTTATAAAACCACAAAAAAATATAGTGAAGTGTAGTAAGCTAGGAAAAAATGAAACTGATTTAAAAGTATTTTAAAAGTTTACTGTAGTAATGATTGTTGAAATACTTTGGAAATTATGTTGCTAATGCTAAGCAGTAATGTCAAAAGACGCTTATGAGAAGTAAAGGACATAATACAAATGTGTTTGGAGAGAATGTATAACATATGTTGGTCCAGGCATATAAAAATTAGTTAATACCAGATATACTTGCAATAGTTATTTTTTGGGTGACTTTTAAATTGTTTTCATGAAGAAAATATAGTAACTTTTTTCTCTTATTGACACGCAAAGCATTTTACACATTTTTCAACTATATTGATGAAAATTTGAATCTCTGATATTAGACTCATCATTTGCTTCTTTCTTTCCAAATATTGTCTGTTGTTTTTGTATAACATCTCAGTTTTCTCAGCTTACTCTTTTTTATTGTTAACATAAAATTTCTCACCTAGATCTATATCTTTAGCAATCAGAACTGTTTGGTTTATACCCTGATCTGAATCTATTCCTAACCTCTATCCAATCTTCTACCTTATTTCCTAACTAACTTTAAAGAATAATTGTATCATTCTTTTCTCATTCTTTACTGGCCTTGTTTGTGCATTAAAAATTTTTACACTTCAAAAAGAACCATGCTATTAAAAAAAAGAGATAGAGTCAGGGTGGGAAAACTTTGTAAGCAAGGGACAAAAGTTTGTGGCTATAAAAGAATGGTATTTGAAAAAAAAGCTTTTTTTTTTTTTTTAAATTCTCACACTTGCAATCTAACATTTAAAGTTAACTTAGCATTTATTGGGCCTGGTCTAACTATTCCCCAATAGTTGTACAAGAGTGAGGATTACCTAGATCGAGCCCTTTTCTGTGTTTATGGTATAGCTCCATAGTTTTGTCTTCTGTGCTCCACAGACCTATTATAATGTGTAGTTATCTCTGCATTATAATTTCTCAATCTGAATTTTAATTTTTTTATTCTTTATATTGTGGTTTTTATTTTCCCAGTTTATTTTTTTAGGTTTTATAATCATTAACTTATGTTATCATAGATCACTTCTCTACTGTAATTAATATTGCAGTATTTATTAGTATTTCATACACTTATTGTCTACTTTCATAATGTTTTGTCAGGTTGCTTTCCCCAAAGTTTTTATTAAAAAAAAAAAAAAGCTTTGTTGAGATATAGTTCTTATACCATACATTTCACATGTTTGAAGTGTACAGTTTAATGGATTTTAGAATATCCATGGATCTGTACAACTATTACTATAGTCAAATTTAGATCATATTCATCACCTCAAAAATAAACCCCATGCCTTTTGCCGACACTGCCTTATTTCTCCTCAGCCCCAACAAATAGGATTTCCCTATTTTGGACTTCCGTATAATGGATTCATATAAAGTATAGTCTTTTGTGACTGGCTTCTTGAATTTAGCTTAATGGTTTCAAGGTTCATCTATGTTATAGCTTATATTAACACTTATTTTTCATGGCCAAATAATATTCCATTGTCTGATATACCACATTTTGTTTAACCATTCGTTTCAGTATTTTCCCATTTTGTCTAGTGCTGCTATAACAGAAATATCACAAGTGGATGGCTTTGACAAACAGAAGTTTATTTTTTCACAGAAGTCCAAAGTCAGGGCATCAGCTCTGGGGGAAGGCTTTCTCTCTCTGTCGGCTCTGGAGAAAGGTCCTTGTCATCAATTTTCCTCTGGACTAGGAGCTTCTCAGTGCAGCAACGCTGGGTTCAAAGGACCCCTGTCTCTCTGGTTGCTTCTCTGTCTTATATCTCAAAAGAGATTGGCTCAAGATACAATCCAATCTTTGAGACTGAGTCCTGCTTCATCAACATAACTTCGGCCCATCCCACCTCATTAACATCATACAGGTAGGAATTACAACACATAGAAAAATCACATCAGATGACAATCACACAATACTGGGAACCTTGGTCTAGCCAAATTAATACACATTTTTGGAGGACGCAATTCAATGCATGACACTCCACACTTTGGCTCCTAAATATTCATGTCCTTGCCACATGTAAAATACATTCACCCCATCATATCATAGCAAAAGTCTTAAATGGACTCTAAGTCCAAACTCCAAAAATTCCTCTTCATCTGAATACAAGTTATCTGCTTCCAAAATACAGTGGCAGAACAGGCACAAGCTAGACATTTCCATTACAAATGGGAGGAATTGGAGGGAAGGAAGGTATAGCAGGCACCAAGCAAGTCAGCAGAACACATTAGCCCTCAAGGGTTTGAAAATAATCACGGGCAGTCAGCTGTCTCCCTCCATGCATTGGCTCCAGCGTTGTCTAGCGCTAGTCTCCTGGTTCTGCTGCTGCTATTTGTCTTCTGCTTCTGGTTCTCCACTGATGCCTGTTCTCTGCTATTGCTGGTACTCCACTGCTGCTTCTTACCATCTACACCACCTCCAGCATTAGCAGTCCTCTTCACTTCCTTCTGAATCCTCTATCCATTTACAATTTCAAAACTGCTTCCACATTTTAGATATCTGTTAGAGCAGTACCCCACTCCCAGTGCCAAATTTTGTCTTAGTCTTCTAATGCTGCTATAACAGGAATACCACATGTGGATGGCTTTAACAGATTAAAAGTTCAAATGCAGGATGCCAGTTCCAGGGGAAGTCCTTGTCTTTAGTCTTCCCTTGGAGTAGGAGCTTCTCCACACAGGAACCCTGAGTCCAAAGAATGCAGTCTGCTTCTGTTAGTGCTTTCTTGGTGGTATGAGGTGTATGCTCTCTGCTTACTTACTTTTCCTTTTTTCTCCTAAGAAATTAAAGGTGGTGCAGACCACATCCTAGGAAAACTCCCTTTACATTGGATCAGGGATGTGCTCTGGGTAAGGGTGTTATATCCCATCCAATCCTCTTTAACATAATCTAATTTTGCCCCAGAATATACAACACAAAAGAAAATGCATCCGTCACAAAATGGAGGATAGCCATACAATAGTGGGAATCATGGCCTAGCCAACTTGACACTCATTTTTGGGAGACAGTTCAATCCATGACAGGTGTTTAGAGAAAAATACAATGAGTTCACACGATCCAAACCAAGCTGCAATCAGCCACATAAAAAAGTCATCTAAATGCTCTCAAGTGAGCTGAAAGTAAATAGACGAAAGACCTTTAACAAACCTAGGACAACTTGAAACGTAGTAAGGGTGGAGGTCCTTGGTCTAAGAGGTTTTACCTGGAGACAACTTTCAAGGGCCAGGAAAGTGGACTGAACATGCAAAGGGCTTATAAGGGCACCAGTGTTAGGGTCATTAAGCAGACAAGTTGCCTTTGGATCTTATGTCACTGACACCAAAACGTTGAAGAAAAAAACTAGAATGCTGTTTCCAGTTACAACAGTGAAACAACTGCAATTGAGAAACTACATAGCCCATTGAAAATGGAGGGATGTAGTCCCTGGGCAGTTTTCTAATACAAATATTCTTGTGGGTAAAAATGGGAATCAAACCAAAGGAAGGGCAATTACAGGAAAATCAATGTATATTGTAATAACCATAGTTTGGTTACTGATTAGTAATCATATAGTTAGTGATTACAGATAGTTTCACAGGATGCTTACATCATGGTCACAAGATGTTCACATGTAGTTTCTTCTACTATCTTGCAAAAAGAAAAAATACCTAGCCCCACTCTCCCAGAGTACAGGTATTTTGAGGGGTGCAGGTGGTTACTTGGCTAAAACCCCTCAAGGCATACGTTTTTACTTTTGGTTTTGACCACTGAAAAACATGTTTTTCTGAAAAAAAACATAGCCATTAGTCTTGAATATTATGCCTCTGTTTCACTGACTATACTGAAATTTGTCTTTTCCTGAGACAAAGGAAGTCAATTTTATTTCTGAACTAAAGAGAGGCAGAGAGAGAGGCACAGACAGACAAATAGATGTAAAAGATTCTGAGTGAATGAGATGATGTGAGAATCACATTATGTGAGGAATCAGTCCATATTTTACTTTAATTGAGTAAAATTCATAGATGGGGAAGGAAACCATTTGGCTGAATGTTACACATTAATTGCTAGGCAACCAAAGTCATCCTGTGATGTCACAGCTACTGAGCTGGAGAACCATTGTGATGGCCTAGAATCAATTTCTGGGCAGGCTTACCAAAGTAGCATTTGAAGCTGCAGTGTTCAAAACCATGCAGATGAGAAAAGTAGCTGAAGAAAAATTTATTTGAGATGGCACATGTTTCTTCAGAAGTTCAAGATGTTTCTCCTAAAGATGGATCAACTGGTTCAGAAACCTCTGCTGGGTCTCTCTTGTATGATTACACATCCACTGGGGACTCAGACTTGAGACTGATGATTGAGGAAAATGCTTTTCAGGCTCTGTCTGAAGGATCCTTGCTAAAAAGACCACGTTACACATTTTGCGTCTCTGAAGCAGATGACAATAATGATTTTCTTTCTCTGACTTTTCCCAGAAAACTTTGGAAAATAGTTGAAAGTGACCAATTTAAGTCAATTTGGTGGGATGAAAATGGAACTTCTGTAGTGATTAATGAAGAACTTTTTAAGAAAGAAGTTTTGGAGAGAAAGGCCCCATTCAGGATATTTGAAACTGAGAGTATGAAAAGCTTAGTTCGACAGCTTAATCTCTATGGATTTAGTAAAATTCGACAGAATTTTCAAAGATCTGCTTCTCTAGCTGATTTTCTGGCAGAAGAAAAAGAAGTCTCTGCTTTAAGCAAGGTATTCAAAAAATTTTAGTTACTGCTCATGTAGGGAATAAGTATGATTTTGTTTTGTGTCTGTAAATATGTAATATATTAAAGAAGCATTTAAAAATAATATGAATTTACTAAGGTTAAGATTATTTGAATTTTTCTCAAAAAAATGAACACAGTTCGGGCCCTAAACACTCAAGATTATGAGAAAATTTCCCAACAAATTTAAATCTTAATGGGGAGCTCTAAATAAATGAACTAAAGCTAATTAAAGAAGCGATGTTCAGCGTTACTATATACAACATTTTCACTTGAAGATCATTAACATTTAAATGTCTGCTTTCCAATAAGTACGTCTGAAAAGGAGTCACAATGTACATGTATTGTTTGGTGTTAATTTACGTGATGAAATTGAAAGTTAAGGTTTTATAGATTTTCTCTTGTCTCTTGGCTTAAAATATCACTAAATAACTTTTCCTTTGGTTTCAGTTACAGTTCTACCATAATCCCAATTTTAAACGAGGCTGTCCTCAACTGTTAGTAAGAATGAAGAGAAGAGTTGGGATTAAAAATGCTTCTCCAGTGCCTGCTTCATTAGTTCAAGATTTCAGCAAGAAGCACTTCAGAGCAGGGGGTCATGTAGATAACCAGAATTCTGGTTTAGTTGCTGAAACTGGTGGAGAAAGTTTACTTTCAACTTCTACAAATTTACATATGCCTTTATTAAGGAAGCCTTCTACCAGCCAGATAATTACTAATACAGCTGCCCCAATCAGAGGTGTTTTTTCTCCTCCATCATTAACTTCACATAGACCATCAGAGCAAATGCTAACAGACCAACATGCTGTTTTAAATCAGCTGACCAGTTTTCACATGCACTCACATAGCAGCTGTTCTCACGCAAACGGTCACATTGTAAACTTTGTTACAGCTACAACTTCTCAGTCCCACATTATCTCTCCCGTACAGAGCAGTTATTTTGGAATGATGGTGGACCCTTCTACTTTCCCAACTGGGTATTCTGATTTATCAGCCAATGAGGCTCCTTTTTCTAACATCTTAGGAGCAGGCAATCCATGGTTCCCTAGGCCTATGACAGCTGATACATCTGCCACCACTCTTTCAAGGTTAACTCATCAGCCGTCTTCATTACACCAACATCATCCTAATTACAACTGATCTTCTACCGAACGAGTACCACATTATGCAGCATAAGAAGATTAAAATTTTATGTGACAAACATGAATAAAATACCTGCAAAATTTTCTCGTTTGAACAATAAACTTATTGTTCACTTTCACTGTTTCATTTTCCTTATTTTTTAAAACAGTTAAGAGTAAAATGTGATTGCTTTTATTTCAATGGCAAGCTATTGTAGTATTTTATTTTAATATATGGGCTTGTTAATTTAAAACGAGCATTTAGACCGCCCCCTGTAAATATATTTAATTAATTGTTTAAAAAGGAACAGTGCGAGAGGCTAGAAAAAATAAGAAATTGGAGACGGGGGAAGGGAATAAGTAATTTCTGAAGCAGTCTGGGATTAATCAAATGAGGGTCTAAGTTTTGGTAGTGTGGAGGATGCGATAAATGCAAGGATAAATTGCAAAAACACACTAAACACACTATTTGTCTTTAGTATTTCTCCAATTACACTGCATTCCCCAGTTATTTTAAAATTAGAGTCCTTGAATTTTACTTGGCAAAGAAGGCAGTGTTCACTAAGTACATTTCATACTTGAAAGTACAGTGTATTCTAGCTAGTCCAGTAACCAAGATCATCATTAATGTCAACACCAGCATAATAAAAAATCTGGTCCTAGATTGCATCACTATCAGCACAGGATGGAATTTTACAACTAGTATTAGCAAGGGCACTCTTTGCTCTACTCTCATCAAAGCATTCCCATTGGTTTGTACATTTAATTGCATCCCTCATGAATCCACCCTTCATATTTTCTAATGCACACTTCTATCATGTTGCTTGTTGCTTCATCCAAAGACAGCCTTAATTCCCTATCCTGCCATATAATGACTTAGATTCTGGACCCAGATCCTCAGGATGGCCTAATGAGCCCATGCAAGATTTGGAATCTGTTCACCTTTGTAGCTTCTTATCTCTGTGTCTGTCTGAGGCGCGGTTGTCTGTCTGGAACTCCAAACTGCTTTCAGCCATGCTCATCCCCACCTACTTTTGCCCCAGCTCTCCCTGCGGCTAAAAAGCCCCTCTGCCTATTGATCCTTTAGGTCTCAGCACAGGTATCACCTGCTTCAGGAACCTCTGCCTGTCTACCCCTACAGTCTCCTTGTTGGACACCCTGTAGTGAACCCACAGTTTCTGCCATATAATTTTCAATATTCATCGAGGGAGCAGTGAGTGAATGTTAACTTAAATGCATCAAAATGTATATTTACTACTGAAGACAACAAACGTACTCTTTGCAGTAAACTTTTCACAGCATATGGGCCATATTTCCAGCTGCACTATTAGAGCCAGTTGATGGTGATACATGTGGGAGTCAAAGACCATTAGCTGTCCCGCCCTGTACCTTAAAGATCTAGCATTTCCTCTGCATATGCTGGGCTTGTTGACTGACTGCTCACCTCCACAAAACTGACGTGTCTCATCCTAGTACCTGTATAACTTCATATTTTTCTGCTCACCTACTACTTAAACTCAGACCTTTGTCTAGAAAGATCAGGGTAGAATCCTAAATTTTCACACTAAGTCTGTGTACCCCAAATGAGCCTGACCCTTTCTGTTCTCTACCCAGGAAGCAACCAAGAGGAGATTATCTCTTACTGGGGATGATTGCATTCAGTAAATATACTGCTAAAATTTGAGGACTAGGAGGTAAGGATGGTAGAGTCAGAAATCTGCCCAAAGCTCAACAATACCAGATACCAATAGATCTCAGGGAGCTTGGAATGTCCTTCATATAATTTGACTCTCTCCCATTGCTTGTTATAAAATGTGTACAGTCGTTGACATTTAATGGCCTGAAAACATTGTAGTCAAGGCAATGGTAACTGAGCAGCACAGTCGGGCGATCAAGCTACACAGCAACAATGAAACCTGTAAAAAATATCACCAGTTGAGAGTTGTCAATGATGGCCCTGAGAGGGCATCTAAGGTCCAGGAAGGCAGGGCAATATATAATGCTATCTCTTTTACGAAAAACCAAAAGCGCCAATTTTCGGCAAGAATCACAAGTCTGGCATGTAGCAGTAGCTTCTATGTTAGAAACACGGAGTCTTAATTGTGAATCCAACTTACAAAGATGGCTTTGTTTGGATTTACAGTGAGAAACTCGTGGACAGACTCACTCAGCAGCTAGATTCCAGTTGACCCTCATCAGAGAGCGGGCTCTCCCACAGGCATCTTCAGAGTAACCTAGATAGGTCAACCAGTGCCCAGTTTGTTTTCACAATGAGAGGCTCCAAAGAGGAATGTCTTATTTTTCCAGTATATACTTATATATTAGGCAGACCGAACGGGCCATTGCCAATAGCCCAACAGTTGGTTAAAGCTGTGGAAACTGCCCCCAGAATGGAGTTCTGCCCACTGAGCAGAGTAAAGACGTCTCCTTTCACAGCTGCATAATCGGAACCAAAGCTGAATACCTAATCAGTGCAGTGGATAGAGTCAGGTTTCAATTTACCGGAACCATCAGTCAATTATACCTATACAGTTAAGGGAATCTCTGTGAATCAAGGGTACGAATGAGCCATCAGCTTTGCTTTACATCAGGTAGTGGGAGATAAGCTTTATACTACCCCTTAATGCAAAACTGAAATGACAATGTGGCCAGGCCACGGCACACTTAAATACACTTTTTTTTTGTAGTGGGAGGCACATACAATCTCCATTACCCAGACTCAAGTAAGGTACTGAGCCTCAATTTTACTTGGCAGATGAGGGAAGCAAAAGAACAGCATTTTTCCTTGGCTGCCAGAGAGATAGAGTGGTGTGCATCCATTTAAATAGTCCTAAGAAACTGTTCTCAGCAAACAGGCACCTGAATTTCATTGAGCTTATTAGATACCGCTGCTGGCAGAGGTGTGCTAACACGGCAAGGCCATGAGATTGAGTCTTTCAACTTTCCATCCAAAAGGACATCATCTGTATAATATGAAGCAATTTGACATCAAAGGGTAAGGTGGGAGCACTAAACCCTGACCCACCTACTGGTGGCAAATGTCATGGGAATTTGTCTCACATCTCTACCTGTAGCAGTACTTGAAATAGGAGAATATCCTCTGGTACTTTCAGGAGAATTTAGTGCAAGCATGTAACACATCAATTCTACAAAATATTCCTATATGCCTTACATTGAGTTGGTTGAGAGGACTTTACTCTCAAGGTTGCTTTAACTTCTTTCCACCCTTTCAGTTGAATTCAGATGGCCCTCAGCACCACCATGGGAACACACTGAGGAGTTTAATAATATTTGCACAATTTACTAGATGTACTAGCTGCCAAGTGATTTTGCTACTTTTAACCCGTAAGCATAGGAATTATAGGTGAAGGGGTATAGCACAAACTACCTTGTGTGTGGCAGCTGGAGTGTGGGGAGAAGTTTTGTTTTATTTAAGCCTCCTTACCTCACGTGTGGTACCACCTCTGCCCCCTCTCCTTGTACCTCTCAGTATTTGAAGAGTGATCAGGATCAAGGAAATCTTTCTGTTCCCTTATATGCCACATCTCTTTATCACAGTCTGAAGTATCTTTGGCCACACATGCATCTAGTTCCAACCCTATATATGGTCACTATGAGTTGGAACTGACTCAACAATTTTTTTTTTTTTTTAATGCACCTATACCCCTTTCCCCCACAGGGCCAGGTAGTATTGTGACATAGACATTTCCATCAAAACAGAATTATAAAAGTTTGAGTCCTTCCCATCCCCAGAGTTCTCCAGCACATTCGATTTTTTCTTGAAGCAGCAGAGGTTAAGGGAAGAGAAGGAGATAGGTGTCAGGAACAGGGAGGGAAAATACAGCTCCCTACTTATAAGCAAGGCGCTGCATTTACTTTTGGTTTTGCTCTTGGACTCAACAAATAACCTTTTCATTTATATCCTCATTGCTGACACCATATTCTCTTTTGGCAGGTAATTATCATGACAATATCCTTTTTTCCAACCAGAAAAGAGTTTTGCAACAATAACCCAGGCATCATTTGGGAAGTAGATTTCAATCTTGACAGTGGAGGACCCTTACATGGTCCGTTACCCACCACTTGCTCAAAAGCACTTGCTATCAGATGTAAGAGAATGTATCCCCTGGGCTTGCATCCTGTTTATTAACACAAACCTGTGTCTCTGTCAGTATACAATCCTCATCACCATTTCTGTCAAGAACTATACACTTTACCCTGATGCAAGCTAATAGATGTTACTCTTTCACAGATGCTGGAAGAACACTTAATCTTCTGGATCAGAGACAAAAAAAAAACTTCATCACTCATGACAAAAGCAATACCCAGAGCTTTACATTTGTGTTATTTCTAATGTCTCTCTACTCTCAGGGGTGTAATACAACCAGTCATTGATGATAGCATACACAATGGCATGTTACAAGACAGTAATACCAAGTTTGGAGGATTCATTGGTTTTATTAGTAAGCAGAAGCAAATTTTCCCTTTATGGAGAATGTTACATCAGTCCTGAAGTTTGCTTGATGCAAAAACAACTATGAAAAATGACCTCAGTAAAAAATGCTGTGGTATATCTTTCTTGAATACACAAGAAGAACATGTAAAATTAAGCAGGTTAATATCTTCTCTAAATGGATGGGGCTTCTGTTGTCCCCAAGGAGCTGTGACGGTGCAGTGGTTAAGGACTCAGCTGCTGTCCCAATGTGTCTTAGTTATCGATTGCTGCCATAACACAAATACCACAAGTGACTTTAACAAACAAAAATTTATTTCCTCACACTCTAGGAGGCTAGAAGTTTGAATTCAGGGTGCCCATGCTCAGGAAAGTCTTTGTCTACTCTGAAGGAAGGACCTTGTCTCCTTGAACTTTTACTCATGGTCAGTCTTCATGTGGCTTGACATCTCTGTTCCCCATTTCTGCTTATCTTGATAACTTGTTTAACCTGTCTTTTATCTTGAAAGAAGTTGACTCAAAACATACCATACACTAATACTACCTACATTAATACAGCCTTACTCAAATCAGAAAGACAAGTGGGATTATAACTACAGGCATAGAGGTTAGGACTTACAACACATATTTTGAGGGGACAAAATTCAATCCATAATAAAGGGTTGGCAGTCTACCAGCCTCACCAAAGGTGAAAGATTTGGGAGTCTGCATCCAGAAAAATTATAGTTTAGGAAACCCTCTGGGATAGTTCTACCCTGTCACATGAGATCACTATGAGCCAAAATCAACTTGACGGCAAAGAGCAATCTTTACAGAACTAGAATACCAGACCTTTCTGCCATGGTGTGGCTGGTGGTTTGAACCCTGACCTTTCAGTTTGCACCTAAGCACTTAACCACTATGCCACCAGGGCTCCTTGGGAAGGCCCTGAGGAACGATAAAAATGATTCAATACTGCAGAGACAGAGGAGCTTGGGAAATTAAATCCATAAAATTGGATATGAACCAGCCTCACCCACAGCCTAGGAATGCAAGGATCTGATCCTAAACAGCATACCAAAATCTTTGAGAACTGAACTAACAGATTCCCACCCAGTTCCAAGAGTAGGCAGTGTGTGGCACAGCACAAGATATATCTGAATAGCATAGCAAATACTTTGATAACTGAACTGACATTGAAACACAGGTCACAGAAAGCTAGTTAGGATGTCAGGCCTAAGCCTATCCAGATCAATGATATTTATTTCCAAGAGTTTCTCAAATGGCAACTCTATCCATTAAGCAATAAGTCCCATTCTCTTATCTCCAATCCCTGGTAACCACTAATCTATTCTCTGTTTTTACCTCTAGGTATTTCATGTAAGTGGAATCATACAATATTTGTCCTTTTTGTTTCTGGTCTTTTTCACTTACTGTCTTAGTCTGCTAGTACTCCTGTAACAAAAATACCATGAGTGACTGATTTTAAGAACAGAAATTTAGTTTCTGAGGGTTCTGGAGGCTGAAAGTCCGAAGTTATTTCAATTCCTTTCTTGTAGGTAGTCCTAGGATTATAAACAATCTTTCACGGTATCTGTCTTCTCCTTGTGTATCTATTCTTCTCTTTTTATAACTGAGAAGTGGCCTTGACTGACTACTTGCATTACATTAGATTGCATTTATGGAAGTTGATTACATTACTCAACATTAGATGTGAAGTGACTATATTACATTATAAAAGATAATCTACTCTACCCAAGGCGAACTCATTTAATCTAATGATTAAATCATAGGTTTCGATACATATTTTGGGGGTTCACAATTTGATCCCTAACATTCAACCATTTGGCTCCCCAAAATTCATGTTTTTCTCATGTCCAAAACACATTCATCCCATCACATTCATCCTCCAAATCTTAGCCCATTCCAGCATCAACTCTAAATCCAAAATTCCATGTTCTGAAAAATCTAAATCATGTATACGTGAGACCCTGGGAGTGTTCGATCCTGAAGTAAAATTCCTTTCCATCTGTGGACTCACAAAACCTAGAATACAAGTTATCTGCTTTTAAAGCACAGCGGTGGAACAGAAACAGGGAGACATTTCCATTCCAAATGGAAGAAACTGTCTACACCTAAGCAATCATTCACAGATGCAAATCCTACGCCCACAGATAAACACGAGGGAAGCTTTCTCTAGTGTTGCAGTCATCTAGAGATATTAACTAATAGATCTCAGAGAAAACTTCATACTCCAGTAACATCAGCCACCTTGGGAAAACCACACAGAATCAGCATCCAGAGTCTTAAAATTTTACAAAACACCTAAAACCTGTAGTGCCAGAGCCTGTTACATTAAGGAAAACAACAAAAATACTTCAGACTAAGTCAACACAGAAGACCCGAAGGGCCAGAGTGCCCCCTAGTGGAATTTAGGGGAAGAAATATTAAAGTATTAAAAAATAAATAATTCCTGGAAATACAGAAAATTCTGAGTTCCACCTTAAACGTAGTAAGATGTTAATACATACCACATTCAACAACAACAACAAAAAATAATAAAACACAATATTAAAGGAGAAGTGGTGGGGCGAAGATGGAGCAGTAGCGAAATGTTTCCAGTAGTACCTATTACAATAAAGACCAAAAACAAAAAAGTGAATAAATTGTACATAACCATCTAGGAGCCCTGAACATCAAAGGCAAGGCTGAGGAATCAGACTGAGCAGTGGGGAGAGGCGGGAGAGACATGGTTCAGAAGCAGCAAGAAGTTGCCAGACATGACATGGCGGGAACCAGCACCCTGCAGGCTGAATCGGCGAGCATGCAAGGTGAGGCAAGCAGTGGCACTTGGGGTGCATTTTCCACATTGGGAGAAACTAAACAGCAGAGAGTCTACTCAAGCCTTTAGAACCAGTGGAAAGTGGCACTCAACAGGCAAAAAATAAGTACATGCATCTAACCTACCATGCAAATCAAAAAATACCCCCTTCAGGAAGAACTTGTCTCCCGTTTATGTGCTCCCTCCCTGCTCTGCACTGGGTCCAGGGCCAGATGCACAGGATGCCATGTCCCCTGGGCTAGAAGTAGGACCCATCATGCACCCTGCGACATTCTCTTGGCTTTGGAGAGGGAATAAATCAGCAAACAGGAAAAAATAATTTGCCAATTCCCCTACGCCAGGAACTCAGGGCAGGCACAGCCCCTTTGCCTAGGCATAGGCATAAGGGATGCATAGACTTTGAATGCCTTTCACCCCTGCATAGACCTGTGTGGACCCATTTCAGTAGTACAGGCCCTCATTAGGACAGTACAACAGGGTATATACCTGAAGCCTATTTTAAACTGTATCAGCTATAAGGTGGAGTGGCAGATTCATGACATTTGACACAGTTCTGCCCATTATGAACGGTCCTCTCCTACCCATATCAGGGGTCTGAGGACTAGTTGTTCCAGCCATGACATCCAGCCACCTGCTAAAGGGGTCCAAGAATCAGTGCTGCCTCCCAGTACTTACAGCCAACAGCTTATGTTGCCTGTACTCCAGCTGTGAAACTCACCTACCTACATACTGTATGGAACAAGCACATGCTTTCCTCTCAGACATTCAGGGACAGCTCTCAGCCACCTGCCTTGCTTAGTGCAACCAGATACCTGTGACTACTCCAATCACCCCTGCCTATCTAGGACTGTAGCTGAGAGCCTGCACCACGTACTTGGTGACTGACTACCTGGACACTTGAGCTGAATCCATACAAGAAAAGTAAATGGACTCCTGGGGTCACATACCTAATAATAGCTCTAACCACTTGGTAACAGGATCTGAGAGCTTCAAAGACACCAATAATCAAACTAGTTTACACAACCAGCATATCTGCAGTTATCAAAATAAGAAGCTAGGACACAGTAAGCAAACAAAAACATTATTTATTGATGGCTCAGAGACAACAGTCAATATGAAGTCACATAAAGAGACACACCATGATGGCTTTATCAAGCACCCAAAACAAAGAATCAAGAAACCTTCCAAAGGAAGAAAATTTCTTGGAATTACCGAAGGTAGAAGTCAAAAGATTTATATTGAGAGCTCTTCAAGAGGTCAGGAAGGAGATCCGGCAAAACTCAGACCAAGACAAGGAACACAGAGACAAAGTAAAATTTAGCAAACAAAAGCAAAGGAACTTAAGAAGGGTATATAAGAGCATAATGACAAATTTAGCAGGCTGCAAGAATCCTTACACAGCAAACTGAAATCCAGAAGTTTAACAATAAAATTTCAAAATGAGACAACTGAAAAGAAGGTCATAGAAGCAGAACTGAGGCAATGGAAGTCTGAATCAGTAACACTGAAGAAAAGCACTTATTTCAGGAACACCAACTTATTTCAGGAAAAATCAGATAAAAGAATTTTAAAAAATGAAGAAACCCTAGGAATTATATGCCTCTGTCAAGAGGAAACCTATGAGTGATTGCAGTACCAGAATGGAGGGAGAAAGGGAAGAATAACAGAAGATTCAGAGAGAACTGTTGAAAAGTTCTTGGTAAGGAACTTCCCAGTTATCACAAAAAATGAGAAGGTACCTATCCAAGAAGCTCATTGAACCACCCCCGCCGAGGTACAGCCCAAAAGAAAATCACCAAGACATCATAATCAAACCTGCCAAAACCAAAAATAAAGAGAGAATTGTAAGAACAGCTAGAGATAAATGAAAGATCATCTACAAAGGAGCGTCAACAGGACTAAGAAACCATGCAGGCAAGAAGGCAATACGATGATATATATAAAGCCTTGAAGGAAAAAAAATTGCAATCCAATAAGTATAAATCCAGCAAAACTGTCTCTCAAGTATGAAAGTGAAATTAGGGCATTTCCAGATACACAAAAGTTTACAGAATTTGTAAAAACCAAACCAAAATTACAAGAAATACTAAAGGGAGTCCTCTGGTTAGAAAATCAATAACATCAGATATCAACCCAAGACTAGACACAGGACTGAGCAACCAGATATCAACCCAGATACAGAAGTCACAAATCAAAGCTAAAACACTGAAAACAGGGAAACAGAGATGTCAATATGTAAAAAATGACAACATTAAAACAAAAAAGAGAGACTAAATAATGTGATCATAAATCTTTCATATGGAGAGGAAGTCAAGGTGATATAAAATAAAAGATTGGTTTAAACTTAGAAAAATAGTGGTAAATATTAAGGTAACAACAAAGGAAGCTAACAACTTTACACATCAAAATAAAATGCAAGAAAAACATGAAGACTCAGCAAATACAAAATGAACAGCAGTGAAAAGAAAATACATGAAGAAAAATGACTAAGAGTGGAAAATTAAGAGGAACAAAGAAACTGACAACACACAAAAAAAGACACCAAAGTGACAGCAGTAAATTCATACCTATCCATAATTATGTTGAATGTAAGCAGACAAAATACACCAATAAAGAGACAGAGGGTGGCAGAATGGAATAAAAATACAATCCATCTATATGCTGCCTACAAGAGACATACCTTAGACTTAAAGACACGAACAAACTAAATCTCAAAGGATGAAAAAAAAAAAAAATCACACAAACAACACTCAAAAAACAGCAGGCATGGCAATATTAGTCTCTGATAAAATAGGCATAAAAGAAAAATCCACCAAAAAATAATAAGAAAGGACACTATATAATATATATATAGAAGGACATAACCATAATATTTATACACCCAATGACAGGGTTCCAAAAACAAACTGCACTGAAAAGAGAAATAGCTCCACAATAATAATAGGAGACTTCAACACATCACTTTCAATGAAGAACAGAACATCCAGAAAGAAACTCAGTAAAGACACAGAAGATCTAAATGCCACAGTTAACCAATTGATCTAATAGACACACACACAGAACACTCCACCCAACGGTAGTAGCCAAGTATACTTTCTTTTCCAACACACGTGGAACATTCTCCAGAACAGACCATACGTTAAGCTTAAACCAGGCCTTAACAGAATCCAAACATCGAAATATTACAAAACATCTTTTCTGACCATAAAGCCATAAAAGTAAAATTCAGTAATAGAAAAAGCAAGGAAAAAAAATCAAACACATGGGAATTAATAACACCTTGCTAAAAAAAACTACTGGGTTATGGAAGAAGTTAAGGATGGAATAAAGAAATTCACAGAATCAAATGAGAATGAAAACACATCTTACCAGAACCTTTGGGACACAACAAAAGCAGTGCTCAGACGTTATTAATAGCAATAAATGTACACATTCAAAAAGAAGAAAGGGCTAAAATCAAAACATTAACACCACAACTTGAACAAATAGAACAAAAGCAGCAAAAGAACTCCTGGGGCACCAGAAGAAAACAAATAGTAAAAGTTAGAGCAGAATTAAATGAAATAGAGAATAGAAAAACAATCAAAAGAGTTAACAAGACCAAAAGCTGGTTCTCTGAAAAAATCAGCCAAACTGATAAGCCAAACTGACAAAAGAAAAACAGGAGAGGAAGCAAATAACCCAAATAAGAAACAAGATGGGAGACATCACAAAAGGCCCAACTGAAATTAAAAGAATCTATCAGATAATTATGAAAAATTGTACCCTAAAAAATTTGAAAACTAGAGGAAAGGGACAAATTTCTAGAAACACACTACCTACCTAAACTATCACAAAGAGAGGTTGAAAACCCAAATAAACCTGCAACAAAAAAAGAGATTGGAAAACTAAAAAAAAAAAAAAAAATCCTACAAAGAAAAGCCCTGGCCCGGATGGCTTCACTGGAGAATTCTACCAAACCTTCAGAGAAGAGTTAACACCACTACTAATAAAGGTATTTCAGAGCATATAAAAGGATGGAATACTCCCAAACTCATTCTATGAAGCCAGCATAACCCTGATACCAAAACCAGGTAAAGATACCACAGGGGGAAAAAAAAATTACAGAACAATATCCCTCATGAACATAGAAAACTCCTCTACAAAATTCTAGCAGATAGAATTCAATAATGTACCAAAAATATAATTCACCAAGTGGGATTCGTACCACGTATGTAGGTATGGTTCAACTTCAGAAAAATAATCAATGTAATCCATCACATAAAAAAAAAAAAATGATCTTATCCATTGATGTAGAAAAGGCATTTGACAAAGTTCAACGCCCATTTATGATAAAAACTCTCAGCAAAATAGGAATAGAAGGGAGATTCCTCAGCATAATAAAGGGCATTTAAACAAAGCCAACAGCCAACATCATCCTAAATGGAAAGAGTCTGAAAGCATTCTCCTTGAGAATGAGAGCCAGACAAGGATGGCTTTTATCACCACTCTTACTCAACATTGTGCTAGAGGTCCTAGCCAGAGCAATTAGGCTAGAGAAAGAAATAAAGGGCATCCAAATTGGTAAGGAAGAAGAAAAGTATCTCTGTTTGCAGATAATATGATCTTACATACAAAAAACCCCAAAGAATCAACAAGAAAACTACTGGAACTAAAGGAAGTTTTCAGCAAAGTATCAGAATACAACATAAACTACAAAAATCAGTTGGATTTCTCTACACCAACAAAGAGAATTTTGAAGAGGGAATCAACAAATCAATACCATTTACAATAGCCCACAAGAAGATAAAATACTTAGGAATAATCTAACCACAGACATAAAAGACCTACACAAAGAAAACTACAAGACACTACTGAAAAAAACCAAAAGAGACCTACATAAGTGGAAAAACATACCTTGCTCAAGGATAGGAAGGCTCAACATTGTGAAAAAGTCAATTCTACCCAAAGTGATCTATAGATACCATGCAATCCCAATCCAGATTCCAATATTGTTTTTTAATGAGGTGGAGAAACAAATCAACAACTTCAAATGGGAATGGTAGACATCACGGATAAGTAAAACATTACTGAAGAAGAAGAAAAAATTGGGTGGACTCACACTACCTGATTTTAGAACCTATAATAGTGCCATAGTAGTCTAACACCCTGGTACTGATACAGCAACAGACACATTGACTAATGGAATAGAACTGAGAATCCAGATATAAATTCATCTACCTATGAGCAGCTGATATATGACAGAGATCCAAAGTCCATTAAACGGGGAAAAGACAGTCTCTTTAACAAATGGTACTGGCATAACTGGATATCCATCTCCAAAAAATGAAACAAGACCCAAACCTCACATCACACATAAAAACTAACTCAAAATGTAAAATCCAAAATGGTAAAGATTATGGAAGAAAAAAATAGAGACAACACTAGGAACCCTGATACATGGCATAAACAGAATACAAAACATTATTAACAATGCACAAATGCCTCAAGAGAAACTGGATAACTGGAAGCTCCTAAAAATCAAATACTTACACTCATGAAATGACCTCACCAAGAGTAAAAACACAACCTACACACTGGAAAAAACATATGGGCTACGACATATCAAATCAGGATCTAATCTCTAAAATCTACAAGATGCTGTAAAACTTGAACAACAAAAAGACAAATAACCCAATTAAAAAAATGACAAAGGTTATGAACTGGCACTTCACCAAAGACATTCAGGCAGCTAACAGATAACATGAGGAAACACGATCATTAGCCATTAGAAAAGTGCAAATAAAAACCAAATTGAGAAACCCTCCCACCCCAACGAGGCTGGCATAAATCCAAAAAAGACAAAATAATAAATGCTGGAGCAGTTGTGGATAGACTGGAACACTTATACAGTGCTGGTGGGAATGTAAAATGGTACAACCACTTTGGAAATCGATTTGGCATTTCCTTAAAAAGCTAGAAATAGCAATACCATACAATGCAGCAATCCCACTCCTTGGACTATATAAGAGCCACCACACGAATAGATATATGCACACCCATGTTCATTGCAGCATTGTTCACAATAGCAAAAAAAATGGAAACAACCTGCACGCCCATCAATGGGCAAATGGATAAACAAATTATGGTATATTCATACAATGGAATACTATGCAATGTTAAATAATGATGAATTCGTGAAATATTTCATAATGTGGATGAACCTGGAAAGCATTATGCTGAGTGAAATCAATCAGTCCCCAAAGGACAAATATTGTCTAAGACCACTAATATAAGACCTCAAGAAAAGGCTTAAACACAGAAGAAAATGTTCTTTGATGGTTAGGAAGATGGGGAGACAGGAGAGGAATACTCGCTAGCTAGACAGTAGAAAAGCGTACCTTAGATAAAGGGAGGGACAACACACGATACAGTGGAAGTCAGCACAACTGGACTAAACCAAAAACTAATGAGTTTCCTGAACATGACCAAACACTTCAAGGGACAGAGTAGCAGGGACGGGGCATGGGGACCATGGTTTCAGGGGACATCTAGGTCAATTGGCATAACAAAGTTTATTAAGAAAATGTTCTGCATCCCACTTTGGTGAGTGGCGTCTAGAGTCTTAAAGCTAGTGATCGACCATCTAAGATGCATCAGTTGGTCCCAGCCCACCTGGAGAAAAGGAGGATGAATAACACCAAAGACACAAGGAAAATATTTGCCGAAGAGACAAAGGGCCACGTAAATCAGAGACTCCATGAGCCTGAGGCCAGAAGAACTAAATGACTACCCAATAACAGGCCACTCAGTGCCTCCTTAGCTAAAGGGCCACCACACTTGCCCTCACCCATTGGCTTCTGCTGTGCCATTTCCCCCCCTTTTTTCCTTTTCTTTCTACTTCCCACCTAGCCTGGTATCCCACCTCTACCCCTTCCCACATGTCCATGCTCTGCTGCCCTAGCTGAAAAGCCACTGACATGTCACTGCCATAGGTCCACCTTGCTCCCACCTACCGGCTCTTGCCATGACATTTATTTTTCCCTATCTTCCCTTACATTCTCTCTTCCACCTAGCCTGGTACCCCACCTCTAACCCTTCATACTGGGCCATGCCATGCCTCCTTGGTTAGGAATGCCCTGGGCACAACCACCCCAGGTCTGTCCTGTCCCCACCCACTGGCTCCTGACACACTATTTTCCCCCCTTTCTTCCTTTTCTTTATGCTTCCAACCTAGCCCCATACATCACCCTTTCCACTAGGCCATGCCTCACTGCCGCAGGTAGAGAACAACTGGCCCACTGCCACCCTGGCTTCCCCCATCTCCACCCAATGGCTTTTGCAAGCCATTTTTTTGTTGTTGTTGTTGTTTCCTTCCTTTTCTGTCTTCCTTCCACCTAGCCCCATATGCCACCTCTACCCCTTCCCACTGGGCCAAGCTGCACCACTGCAGGTAGAGAGCCAGTGGCTCAGTGCCCCCTGGGTCCACGCTGTCCTTACTTGCTGGCTGCCACCATGCCATTTTTCCCTCTCTCTTCCTCCTTTTCTCCCTCCCACCAAACCCCATACAACACCTCAACCCGTTCCCACCAGGCCAAGATGCACCATCATGGATAGAGAGCCACTGGCCTATAGCTACCACAGGTCCACTCTGTGCCCACACACTGACTCCCATGACCCCATTTTTAAATTGTATTTTTCTCCCTTTCTTTTCTTTCTCCTGCCCACCTAGTCCTGTACACCACTTCCATCCTTTTATACCAGGCCACACATGCTGCCTTGGCTAGAGAAACATTGACATGCTGTTATCCTGGGTCCCCCCCATCCACAACTGTAGGCTCTCTCCATAAAATTCCTCGCCCCCCCACCCCTGCTTCCTTTTCTTTCTCCCCTCCACCTAGTCCCTTATACCACCTCCCTTCCCAGTGGTCCATGCCACAGTTTTATGGGTAGAGAGCAACCAGCCCACTGCCACACTGAGTCTTCCCTGCCTTCACCATCTGGCTCCTGCTACACTGCCATTTTTTTTTTTTTTTTTTTTGATGGGGGGCTTTATTCTTGTCTCTTCTTTTTTTCCTTTCTTTCTCCCAGATAGCCCTGTAGGTAACCCCTCCTGCCTTCCAACCAGCCTGGCGCCACCCACTTGTTATCAATTTTTTTTCCTTTATCTCTTTTTCAACTCTCCCTCACCTAGCCCTGCATGCCACCCCCTCATTTCCCGCTGGCCCTAACTGTGCTGCTGAGGCCAGAACACCTCTAGTGCTCAGACCTGCCTCCACACTGGACCCATACTACCTGCCCCTCCCACCACTCAACTGGCTGCTGACCAGTGAGAAACAATCCCGTACTACTATCGGTCTGACACCCACTTGGCAAGGGGCTGTAAAGACTCCTACACCACTTGACCAAGATTAGGAAGCAGATAGTACCTGCCCAGTCTGTTCTCAGCCACGTTGCCAAAGTAGTGTAAAATGAAAAGGGATCACCCTACCTGCTGCTGCCCTGCCCACCCAGACAAGGTGGTAAGAACTAAAGTACCCACACACAAGCATGCAGCAAAGCATGACTGGTCCACACGGCTGACTTATCAAAACAAAACAAAGAAGCAGGATGAAACAAATGAAAATTCAACAATAAATAAAGGATATAATAATGTAATACCTCGGGGACAGCAGACAATATCAAAGCATATAAAAAAAAAAAAAAAAAAAAAGCAGGACTAGATGCCTCTAGCAAGTAACCAAAATAAAGAATTGGATGACCTTCTGGTAGAAGAAAATGCAGTGGATTTAATTGGTAGGAACTAATATCTATGGCTCTTTAAGGAATCAGGAAAGAGATCAAGGTAAACAAGGCAAAAGCAATGAAAATATAGCCAAAATCAAGGAAAACACTGACAAAGCAATAGAAGAATTCAGGAATATGACACAAGAAAAAAACATCAAACAACAACTACAAATCATACAAAAACAGCAGCTTGTTGTTTTTAGGAGCTGTTGAGTTGGTTCCGACTCATAGTGAACCTATGTACAACAGAATGAAATGCTGCACAGTCCTATGCCATGCCCCCAATTGTTCTTATGCTTGAGCCCATTGTTGCTGCCACTGTGTCCATCCATCTTGAGGGTCTTACTCTTTTTTCAATAGCTCTGTACTCTACCAAGCATGATGTCCTTCACCAGAGACTGATGTCTCCTGACAACATGCCCAAAGTATGTAAGACGTAGTCTTGCCATCCTCGCTTCTAAGAAGCATTCTGGTTGTATTTCTTCCAAGACAGATTTGCTCGTTCTTTTCACAGTCCATGATATATTCACTATTCTTCTGAAAAAACAAATTCAGTGGTGTCAATTCTTCTCCTGTCTTCCTTATTCATTGTCCAGCTTTCTCATGCATATGATGCAACTGAAAATACCAGTACTTGGGTCAGGCAAACATTAGTCTTTAGGGTGACATATTTGCTTTTCAACACTTTAAAGAGGTCTTTTGTAGCAGATTTCCCCAATGCAATGTATATCTTGACTTCTTGACTGCTGCTTCCATGGGTGTTGATTGCAGATAGAAGTAAAATGAAATCCTTGGGAACGTCAATCTTTTCTCCATTTCTCATAATGTTGTTTCTTGGTACAGTTGTGAGGATTTTTGTTTTCTTCATGTTGAGGTGCAATCCAGACTGAAGGGTGTCATCTTTGATCTTCACTAGTAAGTGCTTCAAGTCCTCTTTCAGCAAGCAAGGTTGTGTCATCTGCATAACACAGGTTGTTAATGAGTGCTCCATCGATCCTTATGCCCTGTTATTCTTCATATAGTCCAGCTTCTTGGGTTATTTGCTTACCATACAGATTGAGCAGGTATGGTGAAAGAATACAACCCTGATGCACAACTTTCCTGACTTTAAACCATGCAAGTATCCTCTTGTTCTGTCCCAAAAACTGCCTCTTGATCTATGTACAGTTCCCTCACGAGCACGATTAAGTGTTCTGGAATTCTGATTCTTTGCAATGTTATCCATAATTTGTTATGACCCACACAGTTGAATGTCTTTGCATAGTCAATAAAATACAGGTAAACATCTTTCTGGTACTCTCTGCTTTCAGACAAGATTTATCTGACATCAGCAATGATATCCCTGGTTCCACATCCTCTTCTGAATCCAGCATGAATTTCTGGTAGTTCCCTGTTCATGTATTGCTGCAGCCACGTTTGAATGACCTTCAGCAAAATTTTACTTGCATGTGATACTATGTTATTGTTCGATAATTTCCACATTCAGTTGGATCACCTTTCTTGGGAATGGGCATAAATATGGATCTCTTCCAGTTGGTTGGCTAGGTAGGTATCTTCCAAATTTCTTGGCATAGACAAGTGAGCACCTCCAGCGCTATAACGTTTGTTGAAACATCTCAATTGATATTCTGTCAATTCTCGGAGCCTTGTTTTTCGCCAACGCCTTCTGTGCAGCTTGGACTTCTTCCTTCAGTACCATCGGTTCCTGATCATATGCTGCCTCTTGAAACAGTTGAACATCAACTAATTCTTTTTGGTATAATGCCTCTGTGTATTCCTTCCATCTTCTTTTGATGCTTCCTGCATCGTTTAACACTTTTGCCATAGAATCCTTCAAAATAGCAACTCAAGGTTTGAATTTTTTCTTCAGTTCTTTCAGCTTGAGAAATGACAAACATATTCTTCTCTTTGGGTTTTCTATCTCCAGGTCTTTGCACATCCCATTATAATACTTTACTTTGTCCTCTTGAGCCGCCCTTTGCAATTTTCTGTTGAGCTCTTTTACTTCATTTCTTCCTTTTGCTTTAGCTACTGCACGTTCAAGAGCAAGTTTGAGAGTCTCTTCTGACATACATTTTGGTCTTTTTTTTTCCTGTCTTTTTAAAGACCTATTGCTTTCTTCATGGATGACGTTCTTGATGTCATTCCACAACTTGTCTGATCTTCAGTAATTACTGTTCAACACGTCAAATCTATTCTCAAGATGGCCTCTAAATTCAGATGGGATATATTTAAGGTCACACTTTGGCTCTCGTTGACTTGTTCTAATTTTCTTCAGTTTCAACTTGAACTTGCCTACAAGTAACTGGTGGTCTGATCTGCAGTTAGGCACTGCCCTTGTTCCAACTGATGATGTTGAGCTTTTCCGTTGTCTCTTTCCACAGATGTAGTCCATTTGACTCCTGTGTAGTCCACCTGGTGAGGTCCATGTGTATAGTCAGTGTTTGTGGTGATGAAAAAAGGTATTTGCAATGATGGAGTCCTTGGTCTTGCAAAATTCAGTCACGTGATCTCCAGCACTGTTTCTGTCATGAAGGCCATATTTTCCAACTGCCAATCTTTATTCTTTGTTCCCAGTTTTCGCATTCCAATCACCGGTAATTATCAGCACATCCTGATTGCATGTTTGATCAATTTCAGAGTGCAGAAGTTGGTAAAGATCTTCAATTTCCTCATCTATGGCCTTAGGGGTTGGTGTGTAAATTTTAATACTAGTCATATTAACTGGTCTTCCTTGTAGACCTATTGATATTATCCTATCACTGACACTGCTGTACTTCAGGATAGGTCTTGAGATGTTCTTTTTGATGACGGATGCAATTCCATTTGTCTTACAAGTTGTCATTCCCAACAATGTAGACCACAGGATCATCCAATTCAAAATTAGCGATACCAGTCCATTTCAGGTCACTAATGCCTAGGATATCAATGTTTATATGTTCTGTTTCACTTTTTATGATTTCCAATTTTCCTATATTCATACTTTGTACATTCCAGGTTCTGATTACTAATGGATGTTTGCAGCTGTTTCTTCTCATTTTGAGTCATGCTGCATCAGCAAATGAAGGTCCAGAAAGCTTGAGCCCATTCATGTCAGTAAGGTCAACTCTACTTTGAGGAGGCAGCTATTCCCCAGTTGTTTTTTGAGTGCCTTCTAACCTGAGGAGCTCATCTTCTGGCACTATATCAGACAGTGTTCACTACCATTCATAAGGCTTTCACTGGCTAATTCTTTTCAGAAGTAACCTTCAGGGTCTTTCTTCCCAGTGTGTTTAGTCTGGAAGCTCAGCTGAAACCCGTCCTCCACGGGTGGCCCAGTGGTATCTGAATACTGGTGGCATAGCTTCCAGCATCACAACAACACACAAGCCCCCACAGTAAGACAAACTGACAGACACACGGGGAAGCCAGCAACTAGAAATCCAAAAGATAAACAACAATATTTCAGAAATGGACAACTCAATAGAGAGTTTTAGGAGTAAATTTAAAATAATGGAAGGCAGAATCAGCAAGGTTGAAGACAAACCCACGGACACACTTTGAGGGAAAATCAGAGAAAAGAACAAAGAAAAATGAAGAAAATCTAAGAACTATGTGGGAAACAAGCAAGAGCAAAAATTTGCACATGATCACAGTTCCAGAAGAGGAGCACAAAGTGGAAAACACAGAGAAGATTGCTGAAGATTTGTTGGCAGAAAACTTCTGATGTATCATGAAAGATGAAAAGCTGACCATCCAAGAAACTCAAAGGACCCTATATAGGATAGACCCTGTCTGAGTCATCTAGTGCTACTGTAACAGAAATACCACAAGTGGATGGCTTTAACAAAGAAAAATTCATTTTCTCACAGTCTAGGCAGCTACAAGTCCATATCTAGGGCAATGGCTCCAGGGGAAGTCTCTGTCTGTCGGCTCTGGAGGAAGGTCCTTGTCACTGATCTTCACGTCGTCTTGGAGCTTCTAAGTGCAGAAACCTCTGGTCTAAAGGATGCACTCTACTCCCATAGCTGCTTTCTTGGTGGTATGAAGTCCTCTTGTCTCTCTTTTATATCTCAAGAAGGATTGGCTCAAGAAAAATCCAATCCTGTAGACTGAGTCATACCTCATTACCATAACTGCCATATATTCCATCTGATTAACATAATAGAGGTAGGATTTACAACACATAGGAAAATCACATCAGATAACAAAATGATAAACAATCAAACAATACTCAAAATCATGGTCTGGCCAAATTGATTCACACAGTTTTGGGTGGGAAAATTCAATCTATGACATTCTACCCTTTGGCCCCCCAAAATTCATGTCCTTGCCACAGGTAAAACACATTCACCCCATCATATGATAGGAAAGGTCTTAAATCAACTCCAAATCCAAAATCCAAAAATTCCTCTTCATCTGTGAAATCTAGAATACGATTTACCTTTCTTTCAAAATACAATGGTGGAACAGACACAAACAGACACATTTCCATTACAAATGGGAGAAACTGGAGGGAAAGAAGGCATAACAGGCACCAAGCAAGTCAGCAGAACACATTACATTAGACTTTAAGGCTTGAAAACAGTTGTCTATTCTCTGAGACCATCTACACAATGGTCTTGCCCTCCAGAATCTAGGTATTGGCCATACTGTCCAGGTTCTGAGTGGAGGCCCATCAGCCCTGGGCTTTAGCTCCACCTTCCAGGCCCATAAGGACAGCAACTCTGCTCCCTCAGCTTTAGGTTCACCACTCTCCTAGTCCATCAGAGTGACAACTCCACCCTTAGAAACAACAGAGACCGTGGCTCTACCCTTTAAAACGTCAGATGTTGTGGCCATACCCTTTGAGAATGACGCAGCTTGGCTCCCCGTGTTCCTTGTCTCTTCAGCTTCTGCTCCCTGGTTTCTTGGCTTCTCATCCTCTCAGGCCTCTCTGCCTTCATCTGCCCTGCTGGGGCAAGTGTTCTAAAGCTCTGTAGCTCTACCGATAAGTGCCCAGAGGCACCCCACTCTGCCAGTAAACTTTGGCCAGAAGGCACTCAACTGCCTTTCTCCATGGGTCAGCAAGCCTAGCTTCACCAATAAGAGGCTGTAGGCACCCCACTCTATTAGGGAGCCTCCTGCATAAAGCTACCCAGCTCTCTTGCTCTGTGGGTCAGCTCCAGTGCTCTCTAGCTCTGGTCTCCTGTTCTGCTGCTGCCAGTCCTCTGCTGCTGTCAGTTCTCTGCTGCTGCCTTTCAGCATCGGCACTGTCTCCAGTGTTAAAACTTCTCCTCACTTTCTTCTGAGTCCTCTATCTATTCACAGTTTCAAAACCTCTTCCACATTTTAGGTCTCTGTTAGAGCAGCACCTTACTCCCAGCACCAAATTCTGTCTTTGTTATCTAGTGCTGCTGTAACAGAAATACCACACGTGGGTTCTTTAACAAAGAGAAATTCATTTTGTCACAGTCTAGCAGGCTACAAGTCCACATTTAGGGCATCAGCTCCAGAGGAAGCCTTTCTGTCTCTGTTGGCTCTCGGGGAAGGTCTTTTAATCAACCTTCCCTTTGTCTGGGAGTTTCTCAGGGGAGAAACCTCTGGCCCAAGGGATACACTCTACTCCTGGCACTGCTTTCTTGGTGGTGTGAGATCCTCCTGTCTCTCTATTGGCTTATCTCTTTTATATCTCAAAAAAGATTGGCTCAAGACACAAACCAAATTTGTAGATTGAGTCCTGCCTCATTAACATAACTGCCATCTATTCCACCTCGTTAACATCATAGAGATGGGATTCACAACATGTGGAAAAATCACATCAGATGACAAAATGGGGGACAGTCACACAATACTAGAAATCATGGACTAGCCAAATTGCTACACATATTTTTGGAGGACAGAATTCAATCCATGACAGACTCCAAAAGAAATTCAGTAAGACATATCATAAACACACTTGCCAAATGAAAGCCAAAGAAAAAATCCTGAGAACAGATGGAGAAAAACAAAAGGTCACTTGCAAATGGGAACCATTAAGAAGACTAAACTGTGATTTCTCAGCAGAAACTATGTAGGCAAGAAGGCAATGGGATGACATACAGAAAACCTTGAATAGGAAAACTGCCAACTAAGAATAATATACCCTGAAGAACTCTCAAATATGAGATAAAATTAGGATGTTTTGAGATAAACAGAAATCGAAGGGAAATGTAAAATCCAAACCAAATTACAAGAAATATTTAAGGAAGTCCTTCAGTCAGGGAACCAACAATATCAGATTTTCTCCAGACAAAGTGGCGAAAGAAAGAGATGAACTCAGGGCTTCATTTTCAAAGCACAGGCACTGCATAAATGACCCCCAAAATTCCACTTTCATCTTGAAAGAAAGCCTTATTTCTTGTAGTAACAGAGCTGATACCACCAAAAACCAAACCCAAAGTCTTATCGTAACAGTGACTGAATTACAACTTCAACAGAATTCCCGAACTCAAGTCGTATCTGAACTTAAAGTGAAGGCACTGACTGGGAAGAAAGAGAATCCTGAAAATTGGGATGGAAATACTTGGGCAAATAATAAGGCAGTTTGGGACACTGAGCCCCTAAATTTTGTTGAATCACTCCTGCCAACAGAACCAGCCCTCTCACTCACATCTAAAGAGATTATCCCATCTTTGCCTGATAAGCCACACTTGCAGGAAAATCATTAGCTCTACCAACTCCACCTGAAAGCCTAACCCCACTGTGTCTGAAGAACCTTCCTCTGAGTCATTGCCTGGGGCATCGCCAAGGGAGATGCCTTACAAGAAGATGCTGAAAGTTCCTTAAAAAAAAAAAAAAAGAAAGTGAGACCTGTAGAGCAGCACCCCATCATTAAATGGAGGTGGTATATACAAGATCAGGACCTAGCAGGACCTGAAGGCACAAATAAGTCGCATGAAGAAGTGGCCCAAATGCCCATGGTCTCCACTCCTGTCACATTACTTTCTCTCTCCCAGTCTGCATCTATGGCCTTACAGAGAATTCCTTAGGTCAGTTGACTGAAAAAGAGAAAACTCATGCCTGCTTTACAGATGGTTCTGTGCCATATGCAAGCACCACTCAAAAGTAAACAAAAGTAGCACTACAGCCCCTTTCTGGAACCTGCCTGAATGACATTAGTGAAAGGAAATCCTCTCAGTGGGCAGAACTTCAAGCTGTGCACCTGGTTGTTCACTTTGCTTGGAAGGAGAAATGGCCAGATGTGCGATTGTATACTGATTCATGGGCTGGGGCCAATGCTTTGGCTGGACTTAGAAGGAACACAGTTGGGATACTGAAGACAAGGAGATATGGTATGGGGAAGAGGTATGTGGATAGACCTCTATTAATGGGCCAAAGAAGTAAAGATATTTGCATCTCATGTGAGTGCTCACCAAAGGGTGACCTCATCAGAGGAGGATTTTACAATCAAGTGGTTAGGATGACACGTTCTTTGGAAACAAGGCTTTCTCTTTTCCCAGCCACTCCCATCATTGCCCAATGGGCTCACAAACAAAGTAGCCATGATGGCAATGATGGAGGTTATACATGGGCTCAGCAACATGGACTTCCCCTTACCTAGGCTGACTTGGCTATAGCAACTGCTGAGTGCCCAATCTGCCAGCAGCAGAGACCCACACTGAGTTCCCAATATGGCACTATCTCTTGAGGTGATCAACCAGCAACCTGGTGGTAAATTGACTATAATGGACCACTTCCATCTTAGAAAGGGCAGCATTTTGTCCTTAATGGAATAGACATTTATCCTGAATATGCATTTGCCTTGCCTGTAAGCAATGCTTCTGCCACAATTACCTTCCATGGACTTACAGAATGCCTCCCACACAGTATTGCCTCAGATCAAGAACTCACTTTACAGCAGATGAAGTTCAGCAGTGGGCCCATGCTCATAGAATTCACTGGTCTTACCATGTTCCTCATCACCCTGAAGCAGCTGGCTTGATTGAATGATTAAATGGCCTTCGAAAGAAACAATTTCTGTGCCAGCTGGGTGGCAATAACTTGCAGGGTTGGGGCAGTGTTCTTTCAGGAGCTGTATATGCTCTAAACCAGCATCTAACATATGGTGCTGTTTCTCCCATAGCCAGGACTCATGGGTCCAGGAATCAAGGGGTGCAAATGGGAGTGACACCACTCATTATTACTGCTAGTGACCCACTCACAAGATTTTTGCTTCCTGTCCCCACAACCTTATGTTCTTCATTCTCCTTCCCTCCACGTGGGTTGAGACCAACTCTTGCACCTTAGACGGCCACTTGCCAGTAACTAAGGCCCAGACACCACTCTCCAAAATGGGATGCAGAGCGTTTTCTTAATAGTTTTTATTATGACAATTGACCTAGATGTGCCCTGAAACCATGGTCCCCAACCCCCTGCCCCTGCTATGCTGGCCTTCACAGCGTTAGGATTATTCAGGAAATTTCTTTGCTTTTGGTATAGTCCAGCTGTACTGACCTCTCCTGTATTGTGTGTTTATCTTCTCTTCAACTAAATTAGTGAATACCCTCCCTCCCGCCTCTAGTAACCATCAAAGAATATTTTCTTCTCTGTTCAAACTATTTCTCGAGTTCTTATAATATCTGTCATTTTGCAACTGACTAATTTCACTCAGCAGAATGCCTTCCAGATTCCTCCATCTTATGAAATGTTTCAGATTCATCACTGTTCTTGATCGATGCATAGTATTCCATTGTGTGAATATACCATAATTTATTTATCCATTCATCTGTTGATGGGCACTTTGGTTGCTTCCATCTTTTTGCTATTGTAAACAGTGCTGCAGTAAATATGGGTGTGCATATATCCGTTCGTATAAAGGCTCTTATTTCTCTAGGATATATTCCAAGGGGTGGGATTGCTGGGTCGTATGATAGTTCTATGTCTAGCTTTTTAAGGAACTGCCAAATCGATTTCCAAAGTGGTTGCACCATTTTACACTGCCACCAGGAGTGTATAAGTGTTCCAATCTCTCCACAACCTCTCCATCATTTATTATTTTGTGCTTTTTGGATTAATGCCAGCCTTGTTGGAGTGAGATGAAGTCTCATTATAGTTTCAATCTGCATTTCTCTAATGGCTAATGATCGTGAACATTTCCTCATATATCTGTTAGCTACCTGAATGTCTTCTTTAGTGAGGTGTCTGTTCATATCCTTTGCACGTTTGTTAGTTGGGTTATTTGTCTTCATGTAACTGAGTTTTTGAAATATCATGTAGATTTTAGAGGTCAGGCACTGACAGGAAATGTCATAACTAAAATTTTTTTCCTAGTCTGTAGGTAATCTTTTTACTCTTTTGCTGAAGTCTTTGGATGAGCACAGATGTTTGATTTTTAGGACCTCCCATTTATCTAGTTTCTCTTCTGTATTGTTAGTAATGTTTTGTATACTGTTTATGCCATGTACTGGGGCTCGCAGTGTTGTTCCTAATTTTTCTTCAATGAACTTTATCGTTTCAGATTTTATATTTAGGTCTTTGATCCATTTTCAGTTTGTTTTTGTGCATGGTGTGAGGTATGGGTCTTGTTTCATTTTTTTGCAGATGGATATCCAGTTTTGCCAGCACTGTTTGTTGCAGAGACTGTCTTTTCCCCTTTTAACAGACTTTGGATTTTGTCAAATATCAGCTGCTCCTATGTGGATGGGTTTATGTCTTGATTCTCAGTTCTGTTCCATTGGTCTATGTATCTGTTGTTGTACCAGTACCAGGCTGTTTTGACTACTGTGGCGGTATAATAGGTTCTAAAATCAGGTAGTGTGGGCCTCCCACTTTGTTCTTCTTTTTCAGTAATGCTTTACTTATCTGGGGCCTCTTTCCCTTCCATATAAAGTTGGTGATTTGTTTCCCCATCTCATTAAAAAAAAAAAAAATGTGACTGGTATTTGGATCAGGATTGCATTGTATCTACAGATTGATTTGGGCAGAAGAGATGCTTTTACAATGTTGTCTTCTATCCATGAGCAAGGTATGGTTTTCCACTTATGTAGGTCTCCTTGGATTTCTTGAAGTAGTGTCTTGTAGTTTTCTTTGTAAAGGCTTTTACATCTTTGGTTAGATTTATTCTTAAGCACTTTATCTTCTTAAGGGCTGTGTAAATGGTGTCGATTTGGTGATTCCCTCTTCGTCGCTCATTATTGATGTACAGGATTCCAACAGATTTATGTCTGTTTATCTAGTATCTTGTAACTCTGCTGAACTCTTCTATTAGTTTCACTTGTTTTCTCAAGGGTTCTTTGGGTTTTTCTGTGTATAAGATCATGTTATCTGTAAACAGATAAACTTTTACTTCTTCTTTGCTAATTTCGATGCCCTGTATTTCTTTGTCCAGGCTTATAGCTCTGACTAGGATCTCCAGCACAATGTTGAATAAGAGTGGCGATAAAGGGCATCCTTATCTGGTTCCTGCTCTCAGTGGGAATGCTTTCAGTCTCTCTCCGTTTAGGATGATGTTTGCTGTTGGCTTTGTATACTCGCCCTTTATAATTTTTAGGAATTTCCCTTCTGTTCCTGTTTTGCTGAGAGTTTTTATCGAATGGGTTTTGGACTTTGTCAAATGCCTTTTCTGTAACAATTGATAAGATCATGTGGTTCTTGTCTTTTATTTATGTGATGGATTACCTTCGTTGTTTTTCTAATGTTGAACCACCCGTGCATACCTGGGATGAATTCCACCTGATTATGGTGAATTATTTTTTTGATATGTTGTGGAATTCTATTGGGTAGAAGTTTGTTGAGGATTTTTGCGTCTAAGTTCATAAGGGATATTGGTCTGTAATTTTCTTTTTTTGTGGAGTCTTCGGTATCATGGTTATGCTGGCTTCACAGGATGAGTGTGGGAGTATTCCATCCTTTTCTGTGCTCTGAAATATGTTTAGTAGTAGTGGTGGTAACTATTCTCTGAAATTTTGGTAGAATTATCCAGGGAAGCCATCAAGGGCTTTTCTTTGCTGAGAATTTTTTAATTTTTTTTTAATCTCTTCTTTTGTTATAGGTTTATTTAGTTGCTCTTTCTCTCTTTGTGTTAGTTTAGGCTGGTAGTATGTTTCTAGAAATTTGTCCATTTCCTCTAGATTTTCAAATTTATTAGAGTACAACTTTTCATAGTACTCTCTTATGATTCTTTAATTTCAGTTTGCCCTGTTGTGATATTACTCATCTCATTTCTAATTCA